>NW_017731637.1:1746345-1757765 GCF_001890085.2 Hipposideros armiger | reverse complement strand
GGCTGCTCAGCTCGGGCTGGACTCGAACCGCTGTTGCTCAGAGCTCAAACTCTTGAGCGAGCTCTTAACCAACTGAGCCACTCGGCCGGCCCTGCCCTTTTTATAACCTGAAAAAGCCAGCACCTGCTGGTTATTCGTGTGAAGCAAGAACAATTTTGTAGAAGGAAGTGAAGCAAGCACCTGCTTCTGGAAATTTTTTATAAGGAAGTCTGTTTTTGCTCATTGCAGTTAAGTCAGTTTTGTATCCAAGAGCCTCATAAATAACATCAGTCTCTTTGAACTATTGGCCTTAATATATTTATAAAAAACACAGGGATCACTGTTACTTACCACTTTGAGGCTTTATATTTTTCATATGATTTCACATCTGTCATCATCTATATGACATGTAGACAACTGAGAGGTAAACATGACTTTAATAGCTTAATTCTCTTGGAAATAGTGCGGTTATTATGAGCTATGGATATGGAACTAAAATTGGAACTAGTAAGATAAGAAAGTCAACAAAAAGTAACATGAATAAAGATGGTCATTGCTATATGAGTATATTTTTTAATAGTGAAAAACTGAAATAAATTTCCATCAATAGGAGTCTGGGTAAGTAATTTATGGTATATTTATATCATAGAAAGTGGCAAGACAGGTAAGAAGAATGATATGATATACACCCTCAAAACACATTATTGAGAGAAAAAGAAGGCAGGTTTTAGAATATGTCCAGTATAACCCCATGCGTGTGTATAAAAACAAAGCATATCTTCTGATCTGACATATGTACATTAATTCATAGGAAAAGGTCTGGAAGGAATAAAATGGTTAACAATGTTATTTCTGGGAATGAAGTAGGGTTGGTGGGACTTGGTGCAACGAGTGCTTCAATTTTTACTGTAGGCTTCTGTGTTTTGGGCATTCTGTAACAACATAGTCATGATTTCCTTTTGTAATTATAACACCCAAAATTACTGGAGAGTAAAAGATGTGTGACAAAGAGAAATTGGGGGGCAGTGTGACATTTGAGGTCATGGGAAAGAAGATGAAGCACTTCAGGGTAGAAATTTGTGCCAGTTGTTGCCATATCCTGAGATATTTTGTGAATGGTGATTTGGAGCTTGTGCAGTATTTTAAGGATGGCATAGATAGATGGATCGATGGATAGATAGATAGATAGATATAGAGATACAAGATAGATAGTTAAGTTTGCAAACTCATCCTAGAATAAGTGCTACATACCTCATTGCTGAATGTCACTATGGTCACCTTCGAAGTACTCCCCTTGGGAAGCTATGCACTGATGCCAGCACCTAGTCCACCCTTCACAGCAATTTTGGAACTCTTTTTCTGGAATGGCCATCAGAGCTGTTGTCGTATTACCCTTGATGTCCTGAATGTCATCAAAATGTCTTCTTTTCAATATTTCCTTTATCTTTGGATAAAGAAAGAAGTCATTGGGGTCCTGATCAGGTGAGTAGGGAGGATGTTCCAATACAGTTATTTGTTCACTGTAACAAATAACTGTATTTGTTACAGACAGTGGCATGTGAGCTGGTGCATTGTTGTGATGCAAGAGCCTTGAATTGTTGGCGAAAAGTTCAGGTTGTCCAACTTTTTCACGCAGCCTTTTCAGCACTTCCAAATGGTAAACTTGGTTAACTGTTCATCCAGTTGGTACTAATTCATAATGAATAATCCCTCTAATAACAAAAAAGGTTAGCAACATCATTACAACAAGTTCGCGAACTTGATTGTCAGACCGCATAGATATCTATCATCTATCTATCTATCTATCTATCTATCTATCTATCTATCTATCTGTATCACTCCAGAAGGTATGACCTAGAGTAGAAGGCCCCCCAAATCAAGAAAATCCAAGGATTTTTCATAGAATTTTCCCATGTACCTTCTTTTGGTCTATTCGTAAGCATCATATTTTTACAAAACATAGATTTCTATCCCTATGTGAATAATTCTGCCACAGTAATAGGGCAGTTGTATCTCCCACAGAAGTTGTTTCTCTAGCTCATGACTTTATTTCTACTTTTTTGAATTTTTTCATTTTGTCCATAACTTTTATTGAGCCCCTGTATACAAACAGCTGTGTGACCTGGCAGAGAACAGACAAGGCCCCTGCTCTCATAGAGCTTATAGTCAGGGGGATGGAGGGGGATGACAGTATGAAGCTACAAAAATATCAGAAAGTGAGCAGTGCTATGATGAAAATTAAGCAAGGTGATGTGATAGGGAGTAACTGGGGAATTACTTTAAGAGAGGAAGTTAAGAAAGATTTCTTGAGGAAGTAATTCATAAACCAAGGCACATAACAAGACAGGAAGGAGCCAGATGTGTGATCATTTGGAGAAAGCATTCTAGGCAGAAGAACTAGAACAGCACTGTTAGGGTGTGCGAAAGCTTGTAGGGCTCAAAAACATATGCACGGTTGGGACAAAGATAAGTGAGAGAGGTCTGCAGAACAGGAGCATGTCATGCCGTAAGGACGAGGTAAGAACTTTGGATTTTACTCCAGATTTGATGGGAAGCTATTGGGGATGGGAGGGGGGCAGTTGATTAGGGGAATCTGATTTAGGTTTATAAAAGATCTCTCTGAATACCTCTTGATTATAAATAGACAAGAATGAAAGCAGAGAGACCCATGGAGTTGGCGGGAGGTCTAGGTGGGAGAAGATGGTGACTTAGACTAGAATGGTAGCTATAGATATAAACTTGCTATTGGGACAAAGACAGGGAAAGAGAGGATCAGAGATGACTCATATTTTGTAGCCTCAACTACTGGAGGGTACGTTTCCTGAGATGAGGAAAATCAGGGAGGAGCAAGTTTGGGGGAAATCAGTGTCTGTTTTGGATGGATCAGGTTACGATGTCCACTGGACAGATGTCAAAGAGGCAGTAAGATATGCTAGCCTGGAGTTCCAGAGGAGGCCAGGAATAGAGAGTCACGTGAGAGCCATCTACATACATAACGATGGTATTATTGAAAGCCCTGGAATTGACTCCAAACGTACACTCACCCCATACCTGTGTACTCCACCCTTCATGTAGGCTAAACTTGCCTAAGCAGACCACTTCTGTCTCTAGGCCTTCCCCTTGCTGACCTTGCTTTTGTTGTTAATGGTTGCTCTGAGCTTTACAATGTGAAGGTCAGTGGGAGAACAGTAGGAGGACACATGTGTTGGGCCTTTAGTTACAGTGATGAGAGCACTGTTCATTTGTGTAGCTCTTGACACTTTAATCATGACCTTATTTACTAAAGTTATACTAAAGTTAATAACTGAGCTTAGAGTGAGCGCACCATTTTTAAAATAAACTCTAGA
Source organism: Hipposideros armiger (assembly GCF_001890085.2). NCBI lineage: Eukaryota > Metazoa > Chordata > Mammalia > Chiroptera > Hipposideridae > Hipposideros > Hipposideros armiger. Next base: position 1,754,439 of record NW_017731637.1, on the reverse strand, counting down.
TTCATACTACGTTCTTTAGGTTTTATATGCTAATTATAAATTTATATTGCTATTATATAAATATTATAAGCTAATGTAAGTTACACGAAACAAACTTTTTATTGCTAGTGATTATCCTCAGTCTCACATGCCATGGTCTACTTTGTTGAGTTACAAATAAACTAAATAAAAATAAGAAACTGAAAATACGTCTCTACTTCCAGTTGATATTCCCATTTAATTTCATTGGAATAATGCATAGATGGTTTACATTTTATCTGTTTCATTGGCAGTATTCTTACACAACTTGATCCTGTAATAAAAATAATCTTCAATTATGTTTATGCTTTGAAAACCCTTTCCTACCCCAATGTCATGCCCCCTATATTTGTTGCCATGGCCGATTTATTTATTGACATAAAATCCAAGTGGATTTACTGTGTTGTTTAGGCGAAATACAGACTTTTATTTTTTTTGGTTTTTACCTCTTCAAAGGAATTTGGAGTTAAAAATATGATTGAGCCCTTATTTATCTCGAATAATTCTTGTTCACTGCAGATAAGCTCTCCTGTCCCCCAGCCAGCCACATGGTGAATTCAAGGCTCTGATCCAGTAATACAACGGAAGTCACATCAGCCTGGAGCCAGGGAACATGGTGTCACAGTCTTCTGGCCAGCAGAATTCTCCTGTGGACCCCAGGGAAAGAGTCCGCAATGACGGTGACAACATTGATGGTTTGCCCAGCCTCCTGGACTCTGACCACCCCTCTTGTCAATCAGACATCAGGGTAATGAGACACAAAGCTGCCTGGATTAACCCCCTGTGTGTGCATCAACAGCTGCAGGATTTGCCCCTTCAGGCGCCAACAATGGGGAACAGTGGCAGCCACTTTATGGGGGATGACGCCTCTTCCTTGGGCCCTGCACCATCGTCTGTGGAGGACTCCATGACAGAGACAATATTGTTGAAGCCCACTGTGGGTTTCATGGGCAACTCAGGTAAAAAGAGCAGTGCCTTTCCTTTGACCTCAATGCAAGAGCAGGCAGTGCTCCCAGGACGCTGTCCTCAAATGTTTCCATTCACAAGCTCCAGGACTGTGGCTGCTTCCACACGCTCGAAGGCTAACAGTGCTTGTGTCATGTCTTCCCACCTGACAGCATCCATTGGTAAAGGTAACTTTCGTCGGGGGCTTCCCTCATTCCTGTCTGTTCACACACTTGCTTTGTCATGGTCTAAAGGTCTAAAGCGTGTCTTACTGTCTTCTTTGTGAGAAAAAAAAGTTCATGGCTCTCCACTTGGACCAGAAGCCAGTGTGTTTAATATTGTCTTTGGCCTAGCCACCTGGACCGTCACTGCTGGTGAAATGAAATATTTCCTTTCTCCGTAGACTGCAGGGAAATGTCATCGTAGCTCAACTTAGTGGATAATGCCACCCGCCATCTTTTTTTTTTTTTTTTTTTTAGCTGAGCCATCCTGCTACCTGTTGGCAGCTCAGCGGCTGCTCAGCTCGGGCTGGACTCGAACCGCTGTTGCTCAGAGCTCAAACTCTTGAGCGAGCTCTTAACCAACTGAGCCACTTGGCGGGCCCTTCCACCCGCCATCTTTGAGGTGGTGTGAGCCTTCAGGAACTTCCAGCTCATTGTCTGCAAGGGGAACACTGGAAGTTCTGTCAATTCTGTGTGCTGCTGGAAGGGGCTTCCAGAAGAGTGGGCCCGCCATTGCACACCAGTGCTTACTAGGAGATAAACTCTCCTCACCTGTTATGTTTACCTGGACAGAGTGTGACTAGAAAACAGTAAGATTTAAAAACAGTAACCACAATTCCCCAAATGCTATATGATACCTTTTTAAAAATTAAAACAAGGGCTCCCCTATCTACATGCTAGATACATCTATTCCTAAACTGAAATTCTTAAAAGGAGACAGTCCATGCCAAATGCCAGTCAAGAGTCAATAAATTAGCTATTGCTGTTATAATCTGTAGCATGCTTATTTTATTTGTAAATATTAATTGTGGTATATTCTTGCTTTGAGCTCATTATATTTCTGATAGAACGCTAGCTCAAATAGTCAATGAAGTATTTTCTTTCAAAACAGTTTAAAAAGTTGCCTGCCTGCCTATGTGTGTATGTATATATATATATATATATATATATTTATCTCTCACTAGCAGGAACCAGTCTTCTCCCTTTCCTAAAATATGGGGTTTATGTGTTCTATTGGAAACTTTGAAAAGTCAAAGATGATGACAATCTTTAACATATTATTCATTGCTTAAGAATAGCAGATTTGGGGCAGTCTTTCCATGGACCGATTTTGAGATAAGAATCAAATTTGAGCAAAAAGAAACATTGATTATAGGCCTTCTTTCTATTGTTTTGCTCATCTGCCTGGATAGTTCCCAGGGAAAAAGTAACTTGGAAACTTAGTGGTTGCTAAGTAAGAGATTCTACTAGATTGTCCCACAGGAGAGAGTGGGAGAACATGAAGAAAAAGGCAAGCCCTTTGCCCCGCAAACCACCATCACAACATTATTGTACGTGATGGAAGATGCTGTTTAGGAGCCTAGTATATCCCTGCCCCAAATCAGTTGTGTCACTGCACAGGAAGTGGTTCTGCAATTTAAAATTATCCTGTAGCTTTATCTTTCTCCCAGATAGAAAACAGGTACCTCGGCCCCTCTGTCTTTGGACAGTGACCCCAACAATCTCAGTACCTTTGAAAATGACTCAGTCTTTTGGAAATATCTCTTAAACCTGGTAAGGGGATTCATTCCATGGTATTAAAAAAAAAAAAGCAATCCCCAGTGATCTAGTTCTTTCTTTCTTGGGGGTGGGGTAGCAATGGGGAGGACAGGCATTTGCCCTGAGGACATGGGGTTTTTCTGTGACTGCTGCATCTCAAGTGGCAACAGCAGGGTTTTTTTCTAAATAAGAGGGTGGGAGGGTAAGCATTTCCAGAGGCAGTCAGAAACAACGCCACTGTTCCTTTATTTGCATATGATCTACACATTTACAACTCACTTTCATTTTCCTTACCTCCTTTAATCTCCTAATAGATGGTTATCCCAATTTAAGGGATGAGGGAATTTTGATATGAAAGCACAGCTGGTGCATTGAGAGCTGGAACTGGAATCCACACCGTCCAGTTCTCTGTGCTTTTCCCCCCTATACTCAGGGTCCAAAAGCCAAGACCTTCAGGCTACATCCGGCCAGCCTCCTGGTTTTACAAATAATGTTTTGTTCTGTCTATAGTTGCTTTCTCACTACAGTGGCAGACCTGAGTAGTTGGGCCACATGCTGTATGGACCTCAGATCCTCCCATAGTTACTACCTAGTAGTCTTTTTCAGACAAAGTTTGCCCACCCCAGATGGCTTCTGAAGCTAAGAAGCCCAAAGTTTTCTGTGGAACAAACACTCTTGAAGATAAGGCAAGAGATTTGAGTGATCCTGCTTGCTTGTCTCTCTGTTTGTTGCCCGGAGAGCTGTATAATTACCAAGACATCTGTAGCATTTTATTCTAATTTAGCAGGCTGGGACAACCCAGCTCTTAGGACTCTCAGAAATGTTTTGCCTTAAATGCAAATAAAAAATCACATGACAGAAATCATTTGTGGTTTGCTGGCGTTCACTGCCAGTAATGTAGTGGCTTAGGGTGCAGAGTGGATGAGTCAGCCGAATATGCCCTCTGCAGTTTTTTCTTGCTTTTGATTGGAGGAAGACAATTTTAGACAAGCAATGCTGACACTTTTCAGATACTTTGTTTCTGCAAACAGGAAGTTGGGTCAATTGCAGTGAGTTGGAGAAGTGATTCCGTAATTCTTATGGCCCTGCTTCTAGACTGTTCTTTCTTACCTTTCTCTATCTCCTTTAGGGAGTTTCTATTGACCATCTTCTCTTTCTCCCATCTTGGCCACATTGGTCCTCCTCCGTTGCAGTGGTTCTTCCTTGTTACTCCAATAGCCTCTCTTGTAGAAATGATCACCATTAAGGCACTATCTGTAAGTCCTGCCACCAGAAGGGTCATTTTTCCTTTGTCGTCCTAATTTATTCTAGAATTGTGCAAAATTTTAAAATAACAATATTTAAAAGCCACTCCCTAGAATTGTTTCATTTTCTTAAATAATTTTTGGACCTCTTTTTTTTCCATTTAATAATAAATTGCTGTATTGGCAGGTGCTGCTAAAGTCAGTAGAAGAAGCATTTCTTTGAATTCCTTCTCACCAGAAGCATTTGTGCTCCCCATTGATGTAGAAAAGGTGACTATCTTTTTCTTTTTCTTTTTTGAACGCCAGAGAGCGTTAATCCCTTAGATAGTGCTGTTCCGATTTAAATCTGAAATTTTCACCTGATGAGTCATGGCAAATAGGTTTCATTTCAGCATTTGATTGTTAGAGGCCCCCAGGAACCCCAAGCTGAGAAGGGCTCTGAGGTAGTTTCTGTGCTCAGCTAGAAAGTCTGCCATGACTGATGAATGATGTCAACCATTGGGCCCCCACCAACCTAGGTTTTTATATCACAAGAAATTTAAGTTGGGTGGTCTGTTGATTACAGTGGGCTAAATCGTATGTCTCTGGAAGATATGGGCTATACTTCATATAATGGCCTATGGTAATTCAGTTGAATGAACATTTATATTTCTGTGCATTAACTCCGCTTAAATATAGCCTCTTGATTTTTAAATCTAATGCACCTCAATGAAAAACAAAATTGATTATGCCTGTATTTTAACAAGCATATTCAATTTTTTTTTTGCAGGAAAACGCCCACTTTTATGCTGCTGATTTGATGATATCAGCAATGGAGAAAATAAAGTGTGACATCCTGAGTCAACAACAGCACATGGAGAACTGGAGTACAGAAGAAGCTGGTGGGTCACTTGGAAATGATCAAGCTGACTCTGAAGGGACTTTTTATACCAACATAAAGCAAGAGTCTGGGTCTTCTACTTCCTCAGACAGTGGCTATGAAGGCAAGTGGGGTAAATATGAGAAGGCTTGATTCTGGATTCTCCGTATACATCTATCTCCTCTGTACATCCAGAAGTACATCTTTGAATCCTTTGTCTAAAACTTCTTGAGTAACCTGTGTCGTCCTCACCATTGCTGCCCGGTGGGCTTGGGATCAGTGAGCATGCTTCATTCGGTGGTTAAATTGATGTGTTTTGTTTTGTTTTCTTGGACTTCCTCTTACTTTGCCTTATAGCAGTGGCTGGACTTTTTCTCTTCCTTTGTTTTCTGTCACATAGCATTCTCCTAGCTCTTCTTCCTTTTCCAATAGTCCTCTTCATTCATTCCACAAACAAGGTGCCTGTGAGGTGCTGAGAATCGACAGGTGACAGGATATGCTCCTTGCCTTCCAGGAGCCCTCAGCTGAGAGACTGTGTGGGATTATTGGGGTAACAGAGGCAGGGACCCAGCGCAGTGGAGCATAGAGTAAGAGCATCTCACCTCCTTTTGGGACCCAAGGAGTCCTTCCTGGAGAGGAGGGTACCTAAGCTGAGAACCAAAATTAGGGCTTGTCATCGTACCACTTCCTAAATGGGAGTCGGAGTCCTGCTTCAGTCCTAGATGCTGGCTTTTTACATTTCACTTCCATTCACTTTTCCTGCAACATTTTTTCATTATTCCCGCTCTGTTGACATCTCTTAAATCTGTGTTTTCAGTCCCACACCTCTCTTCTAAATGCTTGAGATCTGTGGAACATGTCCACCTGAATGGCCCCCCAGAATCTCTAACTCAACATGTCTAAACTAGTCATCTCTCTGTTACTCCCTCACAAACCCCTTTTGCCCCCACCCCTCAAAAAAAAAAAAGATTAAAAACTAACGCTTGCTTTTCCTTTTGATTTCCTTTACCTGGCTTCTTAGTCAGGACCCTTTCAGTCAGGAGGGAAGAACTCACTCCATGCGGTACATATGTAGCACAATGCTGCCTCGAAACAGGTGTACCATAAATAGTTGTGGAATGCACTATCTGGCTCAAATTAAAAGGAACTTTTTTTGAAGCATCTGCTTCTCAGTAATAGTGACACCCACTTGGTCCGTTCCCTATCCCTGCGTTGTGCCTGGACCACCGCAGCAGCCTTCTGTACGCACTGCATTTGGGTCCTCCATCCGTGTCTGCTGCCTTCAATTTTCTCTTTGCTTCCAGCCTTTTCCCCCTCATTGATCCTACACACAGCTGTGTTTCTAGAACACAATGTCTAGTCCTCCAAGGTGGCCTGCTGAGTTTGTTCCACATTTTATTCTGTGATTTTTAGCCTTGTGGGATGCAGCTTCTCCCTCCTTCCCCGCAGGCGTCCCCTGCCGTTTCCCAGAGCTGTACCGCGGGCTACAGTTAGACTAGGCTGTTCTACTTGCTGGCAGACATTTCTCATAACCTCCTGCCTCCCTCCCTTTACTTCAGCTAGGCTCTCCTGGGACACACATTAGTTCCTTCATCCTTCCCATTCTTCAAAAGCAGTCTCCTGCCACCAGCACTGTGACATGCTCCCTGACTTGTATCACAGGGCAGGGGTCCCATTTGTGTGGAATGGAACGTAAGCTGTGTTCCAGAATGTTCTGTAGTTGTCTATGTGCATGGCTTCCCCCCGAGCCACCCCGGAGTTGTGCAGTGCGGAGTTGTGCACTGAATTTCTTACGGCCCATGGCACACAGCTGTTTTCTTGTTGTCAAGCACATCAGTATCTCAGACCCTCATGAGATTTTAAATCCTTTGATAGATGAGAATTTGTCTTGTCTGTATTTGCATTCAGCATAGTGCCTTGTCTGAAATAGGTATTTTATAAATATTTGTTGAATGAATACTAATGTTTAGCTGAAGTTTTTTTTTTATTTAAAAATGAATGTTTAAAGAAATTTTAAAATATTCCTACCACCCAAGTAAAACATTTATTTTTTATGAAGTATCACTCTTGTGACATTTATGGTGATAGATGCTACCCCATGAGGTAGGTCAGTGTTCTTCATATTGCAGGTTGGTCATGAGAGCATTTTAAAAAAGAAGAAGAGGAGGAGGGGGAGGAGGGGGAGAAGAAAAGCAAGTATCAGTGTATACCTCACTTAGAGTAAACAATGCTTCCTGCCTGGAACTTCTTTAACAGCTAAATATATATTTGTGTTTATACTAAGTTGCAATGTAAGCTATATGTTACTGTGGCTCATAATAATCAGGAGTGTGAGAAACATAGAGGAAGGTGAAATTTCCCGCATTTTATCCATGAGGAAACCGAAGCTGAGAAGTTGCTTGTGGTCACCTGGCTAGGATGGGGCAGTGGGGTGTTAAAGCGGCCACTCCACTGCCAAGCCATTCTTTCACAGAACCTCTGATAACCTACAGGCTAGAATATCTCCCTAAACAAATGTATTCATTTCTATGTTTATTCAAGTGAATACAGTTTCATCATAATTATATACTCATGTTAATGTAATTACAACAATAATGTGATTATATTAACAGTGTTTCATATCCAGTTCTTCATGTTGTTATGGCTTTCACATTTTTCAATGATGGTATATCTTGATTTAACAGAGTGATTTACAAAATCAGTTCCCTATTATTTGGCATTTAAGTAGCTTTCAAGATTTTAATGTTGTAAATGGACTGCAAATAGCTCCTTAATGATCAAAGCCTTCCTCTTTCATCATTTTTTTCTTTTTAATAACATTCTGAGGATAATTCCCCAGAATGGTCTTAGAGATGGGAAAGTATGAACATATTTGTATTAGTTTCCTAGGGCTGCTGTAACAAAATGCCACAAACTGAGTGGCTTAAAACCATAGAAATTTATCCTCGCACAGTTGTGGCGGGCGGAAGTCAGAAATGAAGTTGTGGGGTGGGCTGGCTCCTTCTGGAGGCTCTGAGGGAGAATCTGCTCCAGGCCTCTTCCCAGCTTTTGGTGGCTGCCCACAATCCTCGGCGTTCCTTGGCTTGTAGACGCATCCACTCCAGTCTGCCTCCATCTTCACATGGCGTTGTGTCTATCTATCTGTGTCTGTGTCCAAATTGCCCTCTTTTTATGACACTAGTCATTGGATTTAGGGCTCACCCTAAATGACTGCATCTGCAAAGACCCGATTTCCAAATAAGGTCACATTCACAGTATCTGGGTAGAC
>NW_017731637.1:1725749-1744845 GCF_001890085.2 Hipposideros armiger | reverse complement strand
ATCTCTTACATTTCAGTGTCATTTATGAGCCAAACTTCAATTCTGCTGAGCTAATAGCCAAAGAATTATACCGAGTATTCCGGAAGTGTTGGATGTTGTCACAAGTTAATTATCAGCTGGCAGGTTCCCTGAATGCAGCTGGCTCAATAGTAAGTATGAAAATAAGTTGATCTTGCATTGAAATTTCCTACATTCACATTTTGCCTGCTTTTCACTTCACACATGTATGTGTTTCCTTGTATGGTCGCTGGGTGTTGGAGAAGGCCAAAAAGGATGGATGAATCTGATATTTATTGAGTGTTTATTATGCACCAGAGACTGTGCTCAGCAATACACATTTTAATCCTCATAAGAATTCTATTAGGTAGATGCTGTTGTTATTTTTGTTTTAAAATGTTAGCTCCAGACACTCAGCAGGGCCAGTCAGTGGTAGAGCAGGAGTCAGGCCTCAGGCTGCCTAATTTGAAAGTCTAGGCTGGTTCCCTGTAGAGCACTCTGCCCTCTGACAGCATACAGCCCCTGGGGGGCGGCGAGATGGGGGGGCGCAGAGAACTTTGTGGCAAAGGCTAAAATAGAAGTAGGCAAAAACCACTCTGGAAACGTGGGGAAGCAAAGGGCAGTTGGAGCACAGTGATATGGAGGTGTGTTGGGGGTGTTTACTGAACAGAGTGATTTGATGTGGTTGCATAATATGTGTTTGTCTATATCTGTGTGTGTGTGTGTGTGTGTGTGTGTGTGTGTGTGTTGCAGGAAGGGACCTTGATCTTCTTGGGAAATAAGTCTTGAATGATAGTGGCCCAATTGTGCAGGATGTAGAATACTAATTGGAGGAGTTTGGATATTAAATTCTACTAGGAAAGCTGAAGGATTCACAGGAGAGCCAAGCAGGAAATGGGTTTAAAAGAGCTGTTTCTGGGCAAGTCTGACAACCACAGGGGTTCTGATTGACAGCATCTGTCAGTCTATTGACTAAGAGGCGGAAGACTTCTGCTGTGCATGAAAGCATTCCAGGACACAGTGACCTACTTACCGTAATTTGAAATCTGGAAACAAATGAAATAGCTAAAAAAACTAAGAAACTAAGAAAAGTGATCTCATCTGGGTGGCGTTTTAAGCAATTTTTCTGCAGATAGCTTTAGATCCACGAAGGGCTCTTGCCATGTCCTTTAGTTCAGTTGAAAGCAGTTTAAATTTTTCATGGTAAATTGTAATGTTAGAAACACATTGGTGAATGCCCTTTTAATTTCAGTTCCTAGAATACGCGTGTTTAAGTTGTCCCTAAGTCCCCTTCTATGTCATGCAGGTTGTAAATGAAGAGCATATCCGAAAAGACTTTGAATCCAGTGTGGATGTTGTAGAGGAAATTAAACTTAAGTCGAGGATCAGAGGGACTGAAGACTGGGCACCCCCGAGATTTCAAGTCATAGTTGATGTTCATCCACCACTCAAGTAAGTCTGGGTTGCTGCTTGGGCCTCCAATCTGGTTAGAACAGGTTGTGGTGGTTTCCACCTGACTCTTTATGGAAGTAGGTGAAGGAATGCTGAGGGACAAAGGGAAGTTTGTTTTAGGAAAAGGAAACTTGGGCATATTTTTTTGAGTTAGCTTTCTCAGCTCCCTGTTTATCATGGGCTTTGAGCGGGGCTCTAAGTTCTGACAAGTTGAGAATTTAACTGACCGTCCTTAATTATGAACATTACATAGCAACTGAAAAGTAAAGAGGCTTAAAGGGTATTTTTTAAGGAGCTAATATTGAACCTGAAAAATCATATACAATAATTTCAAAAGACTATACTGCTCTATTTTCCAGTGCCATGTAGAATAAAAATCAGTGAATACATTTTGTTTTTTAAAGGAAATTTAATCCTGGGGAGAGCTCTTATAGTTAAAAGGCACAAGGGTAAGAGCTCTACATACTTTTACCATGACCATTGTTGCTGACCCTGAGCTATAATAAAATTTTACAACTTTCTCTGTATTTGTAAATCACATGTGAAATCGTGGCACCAACAGTTCAATAGAAAACAGTTCACTGGACGGTCTCTCACCAGAAATTGTTGTATAGTTTGGTCTTATATTATCTCTTATTTGCTTGGATCCGCTTGTGAACTTCCCAAGTGGGTATCGTGGGTATGCAAACTTTCTTCCTGCGTACCTGTGTCTAGTTGTCTCTGGAGAGAGGATCCTGCGTGTGCTGTGAGCCGTCTCTGCAGACCCCTGGTGGAAGTGATCTTTGTGATTCTGACTTCTTGGTTGTAGCAGGGGCTTTTAAAACACCCAGGGATTTCAACTAGAAAACTCTACTGAGTAATTCTATTTCTTTCCCAAATGAAAAAAATGAGAAAATTAAGGCCCCAAGCCAAGCAAAGTATCATGATGTCAACTTTCTAATCAATGAAAAATGCTCCATTGGTTTGTTTGTTTGTTTGTTTGTTTCCAAAATATAACTGTTAACTGTTTTCTGTATTCAGGAGGGATCTTGTGGTGGCAGCCCAGAAATTTTTCTGTGCTGGCTGTGGAACGTCAATAGAACCTAGTAAGTAAGAAAATGCACTACCTGCTTATTATGCGATGACAGGGCAGAGAATAACGAAGTTGGGCAATGCATTGATATGTGAGAGATGCCTTCGGTGAGAAGTTAGTGTAAGAGCTTTGTAATGTTGCCCTCTCTTTCATGAAGAGGCCATCGTGACCTACAACACTATGTGACTGGCCTCTCAGACTCATCACCTAGTTCCCTCCCCATCGGCACTCATCTCCAGCCACGTCCCCTCCCTGCTGGTCCTTGAAGGTGGCAAGGCTTATTCCCGACTTGGATTTGCTTTTGTGGCTTTCTGTCCCTGAAATGACATCCCCATGACCGGTTCCCTTACTTCCTTCACACCTTCCCTCAAAAGTTATGAGATTTTTCCTGGCTGCCCTATTGAAAATATCCACCTTGCCACTAACATACAAATGTACAGGTTATATTACCGTTCCTTCTTATTATTTTATTCTAGGACTTATCTTCCTAAAATACCTTTTTAGACTTGACTGATTGTTCTTATTATTGTCTGTCTCCTTCTAAGAGGTGTTGTCTGTTGTATTCATTCCTTTATCCCGTGCTCCTACAAGGGGACCTGGCACACAGTTGGTCCTCAGAATATAAATTTGTTGAATGATCGAATGGCTTACCAAGGAGCTATCAAAACTCCTCTGAGAGGGTTTGAGGAATTGGCCTCAAGGGGATCATTCCTCACCCAGCTGAGGCCTAGAAAATGAGGCTTCCCATAGTCAGGACTACAAGTTGCCCACTTGAGACTGGAAATCACTTGTTCTGCTGTGAGGGTGTCCATAGGACTGACCTGTGGAAAGCCAGGAAGACGAGCTTTGCTGGAAAGGGTTCCCTTGGCCTTTGATAGGTGTCTTGGGAGGAAAGAGACTGAGGACCTGCACCTCAAGAAATCAAAATAGAAAGCACAACTCCGTCTGGGCTTCTTCTGCCATATTGAATTACAATGCCTGCCACACATCACAGTTAACTAACTCATCTTCCCCAGCCAGTCTATTTGGTTAACCACTGTATTCTGGCAACTCAGTAAATATTGAATGCATAAGCTAGAAACTATGAGCACATGACTATGATTCCACTAACTTTTCAAGTACTTCCCTAAGTTTACATCGATACAGAGATGTGTGCCTGCACTGTTGATACAGTCATGGTCCTCCCATCATGAAGCTGGCTTACAGGAAGAAATAGTCATCAGCCAAGTAAACAACAAGGAAGTTCCATGCAGAGAAAGAGATAGTTAAGAGTGCTGTGGGATTTACAGTTAGGGAACTTGATGGGGCTTGGGCTGGGAGTAAGAAGTTTTGTAAGTGATTATCCCCAGAAGAGTGTGGGGGTGGGGTGGAGGGAGTCATCCTGCCCAAAGGGCTTGAGGCTATTGGAAAGAAATCTTATGTGACTGGAGGTAAGAATGAGAGGAGAAAACTGGCTGCAGAGATAAGGAGAGCATAGATTCTGGAGGTATTATCAACCACGTAAACAATTTTGGACTTTTTCTGTGAAATTTCTATAGTTCTTAGGATAATGTTTTTTAAGCTTTTTATTTTGAGATAATTTTAGACTTACAGAAGAGTTGCAAAGATAGTACACATTCTTAGGATAATTTTTTTAAACGGTTTATTTTGAGATAAATTTAGATTTACAGAAGTGTTGCAAAAGTAGTACACACATCTTGTGTACCCTTGAATTCACCTGGCTTCCCCTAAAGTTAACATAATAATCATAGTATAATTATTAAAACTTGAGAAATTAGCATTGGTACAATCCTGTTAACTCTCTACAGACTTTATTCAGATTTCACTAGTGACCTTTGCCTGTTCCAGGGTCCAATCCAGAATTCCACATTGAGTTTAGTTTTCACGTCCCCTTTGTCTTCTCCGTTCTCACACATACTGAGACATTTGAAAAGTGAGGAGTAGACAACATGACATTTTACCCTTCAGACTTTAGCATGTCCTAACAATAAGGATTATGAACAGTTATCACACCAAAGAAAATAACAATTCTCTAATATTGTCTAATACTAGTCCATATTAATTTGTTGCCCTTAAGATGCCATTTATAGCTAATTTTTCTATCCAGGTTACAACCAAGTTTCATCCATTGCATTTAGTTATTCTTTCTCGTTAGTCAGCTTTATTCTAAAACTGCACTCTCCAATATGGTAGTCATTATCCCCTGTGACTACTTAAAATTAAATTTAAATTAACTGAAATTAAAAATCCAGTTCTTCATTGACACTAGCTGTATTTCAAGTGCTCAGTAGCCACATGTGGCTAGTAGCTACGGTATTTATTGGACAGCACAGATCTAGAGCTTTTCCATCTTCACGGAACGTTCTCCTGGTCAGCACTGTTCTAGAATTTCTGCCTCCTATTTTTTTTTTCTATGATGTCGACTTTTCCTAAAATGTGAGTAGTTGTGGTTCAGAGCAGGGTTTCTTAGCCTCAGTCATATTAACTTTGTTGTGCGTTGCTGCCCTGTGCATTATAGGATATTTAGCAACATCACTAGATGCCACTATCAGCTCCGCATTGTGACAACCAAAAAAGTCTCTAGACATTTCCAAAATCCCTTGGGGTGATAAATCACTCCTGGTTAAAAACTACTGGTTTAGGATGTTTTGTTCCGTTTTAACCAAAAAAGAGAGACATACTTTATTCTGTATTGATAGTATAATGCTTAGTGTAAATTTAATGAAATTTGATGAATGAGTGACTAGATGTTGAAATGTTAGGATTTTAGATGTTGGAAAAAGATGAATTATATCCAGGAAATTTATAGGCCTTTCCTGTCCTCGTTTTTTTTCCCATCTTGCTAAGTTTGATCAGAAATGTAGAGTGCAGGGGCTAGGGTATACCTCTCTTTTTGCTCATTTAATATAAAATGTATCAAGGCCCTATCATAAGCAAATTCATACTCATTATCGCTGCACCAGAGAACTTCATCCAGTGTGGAAAAGAGATGCAATACAATAGGCTTTTCAAAGTTTCAAGTTTGAGAACCCAGACATAATTACTAGGTACTTAATAAGTTCTCAACAGATAATTTGTCAGCTCTACAGAGATGTCATATAATTAATTCAGGGTTTGATAATAGTGTCTGTACATATGTACTTACAGTTAACCCTCATTATTCACGAATTCCATATTTGCGAATTCACCTGCTCGCTAAACTTTATTTGTAATTCCAAAATCCACACTCACCATGTTTTCAGTCATTCACAAATAGGCACAAAACACCAAAACATTTGCGTGACCTGAAATTTGAATTGCTGGATGCATGTGTTCCCAGCTAAAGTTGAGCAAAGCAGTGCTCTGCCTTGTTTTAGCTCATACAGTAAACAGGTGTTTTCCACAGTCATTTAGTGCCTTAAAAAAAATTTTTTTTTGAGCTTGTTTTTGGTGATTTAGCTGTTTATAATGCCCCCAAGCACAGCGCTGATGTGCTGTCCAGGGTTCCTCGGCAGAAAGGCCAAGCAAGGTGTGCCTTCCAGAGAAAATGTGTGCTTAGATAAGCTTCCCTTAGGTATGCGTTAGAGTGCTGCTTGCCCTGAATTCAGTGATGAGGATCAACAGTATATTGAATACTGTGTGTTTAAATAGAAAACACACATAAACAAGGTTCTGTATTGATCAGTTGATGACAATGTTGTTCCGAGAGACTCACAGGAACCTCACCCTGTCTTCCCCCCAGGAGCAGTGTTCAATATTCACTAACTCAGTGTCCATGACAAGTTCATAGAACGTTAACTATTTCAGATAATAAGAATCAACTGTATTTGTTTGTATTTAAAAATCAACTCTGAGTGTGGCCTAGGTTTGAGGGTAATCCGTACAAGTGCAAAGGCATTAGTTCCTGGCCCTCGTCCTCCATCAAATGTGGCAGAGCCGGAGCGGGATATGACGGCTGAAAGCTGGAGCTTCACCAGTGCAGACTTGGTGTTCTGCCTGCCTGCTGACTGTTTGTGGTCTCAGGCATGTGACTTAACCTCCCTGCCTTGTGCTTTCTTCAGTGCAGTAGGGGAGCTAATAGTCCCGACCTGGTAGAGGTTCAAGCACAGTGTAAGACGGTTAACTGGTGCGTGACACAGATTTAGTGTTCAATAAAATTTTGCTCCTACGGTCACTCAGACCTTGTTTATTGTAAAGTTATTATAGGGAAACCGTTGAGAATCAGTGTGCTGAGTCCTATGGTAGCTGCTTTGCCATCGTTATTTCATTTAATCCTCACAATATGTGTCAACTAATGTGAGCCGAATGGTGAATCATAAATATGGGCCTCAGCTCCTGTTAGATAGACCCCAGGAGGCTTCACTGAATTGCTGTTTTCTTTCTTAAGCTGGGTGATATGTACCCAGCTCTTTGTTGCATTAGTCTCTATACCTTTTGCTCGTCAATATATTTTATTGGAAATATT
Organism: Hipposideros armiger; assembly: GCF_001890085.2. Taxonomy (NCBI): domain Eukaryota; kingdom Metazoa; phylum Chordata; class Mammalia; order Chiroptera; family Hipposideridae; genus Hipposideros; species Hipposideros armiger. The sequence goes on along the minus strand of NW_017731637.1, from coordinate 1,737,880 downwards.
TCTAAAAGAATATATGTTCATTTTAGCAAATTAAAAAGTGCAAAGAGCAAAATTCCTTTCCCCCACCCTCCAGTATTTGCGGATGACTTTTGGGTGGCGATCCTTTTGGACTGTGTATGTATTTGAAGTGCACTGTACTTATTTAACAGATATTTAGATTGCCCCCCTCTTCTTCATTATAAATGTGCAGTAATTAACACCTTTCTGTATCTCCACGTGTGTATGTTAGCATTTCTGTCTGATGCCACTGCATTGGATTCATGCTGCACGGTTAAGAACTGAAGTGTATCACAGAAATGTCCTCCTCACAGGTAGCCCTCCTGTGAGCACTAAGTGAGGGACACTCTACGCCTCACCAGCTCTGAAGTTCTGTGTGACAACTTGAGGCAAAACCAAGTTGTTCACTCTTTTAATATGCGTGTCTTTATTTATTAACAATAAATTTTATGAACAATCAGTCAGATTGTTACTGAGATGGAGTGTTTTTCACATCTTTACTGGTTACCTGTATTTCTTCATTCCATGCATTGCCTATTCTCATCCTTTGTGCATTTTTGTATTTTTTTTTTCTCACTGATTTATCCAGGAGTTCTTTTGGATACTTCTTCCAAATAGTGTATATATAGTGCTTTCTAATTTACGAAGCACTTTTCATATGTATGATATCCTGTAATCCAGTTCTGTGACCTCAGGACAGTTAGCCTGAAGAGATCCCGGCTTGCCTTTGCCTTCCTGCCAGTTAGAGTCGGGGTCTGGACTGCCACCTGACGTCCAGACGCTAAATCTCTTGCTCTTTCGGCAACACTGCAGTTTACAGTGCCCATCTAAATCCAGCAGTACTTTGGGAGGGTTCTGTTTTTCCGACATCTGTTCCACAAAAGCAAAGCTCATGATTGGTCATGATTTACGGCCTCCAGTCCCTGCCGGAGCTTTCCCAGCTGCTAAGAGGTCGAGTGTGGCTTCTGTAGCAAGTAAACAGCCATCTGAGCCTTGAACCTTGGGTGGAATTGGAGGTGGGGTCGGCGGGATAGGTTTTCAGCGCCGGCTGATGGGTGCTCACCCGCTGTGTGCTCCGCAGAGTTTGTGAGGAGGCTCCGGTACTGCGAATACCTGGGCAAGTATTTCTGTGACTGCTGCCACTCATACGCGGAGTCCTGCATCCCTGCGCGGATCCTAAGCATGTGGGACTTCAGGAAGTACTACGTCAGCAATTTCTCCAAACGACTGCTAGACTGCATATCGCACCAGCCCATTTTCAATGTGCTGAACATCAACCACAGTCTGTATGCCAAGGCCAAGGAGCTGGACAGAGTGAGGGTGAGCAGCTGTCCTCTGCAGGGGAGCCAGCCCAGCAGCCGAAAGGGTCCTGCGGCCGCAAATGCACACCCAGACAGACTCTGTGAGGAGTAGCTTTACTGTCCAGTGGATGGAGCTTACGCTTCAGGGCCGCTTGCCTGCACTAGCTCTTGCGAAGGCCACTTGCCAAATTTTATATTTATGCATAGTTTTGCATTTATACATAGCTTTTGAATTTTATTTATAATGTTTTAAAAGAAAATTGTACATATTTAAGTGTACAACATGATTTGATATACATAGTGAAATGATTACTAGTCCATTAACATATCCATCTCCTCACATAGTTGTGTGGGTGTGTGTGTGTGTTTATGTGTGTGTGTGGTGACAGCACCTGAAATATACTCTTAACATATTTCCAGTATTCAATACAGTATTGTTAACTACAGTCATCATGCTGTGTGTTAGATCTCTAGACTTATTGAAGCTACATTACTGTAACTATGTACCTTTTGACCAACATCTGCCCATTTTCCCCACCTCCCCGCTCCTGGGAACCAGCATTCAGCTCTCTGCTTCTATGTATTTGACTTTTTTTGGCTTCCACATATAAGAGAGACTGCAGTTTTTTTCTCAGTCTGGCTTATCTCACTTAGCATAATGTCTTCTGGGTTCATCCATGTTGTTGCAAATGGCAGGGTCTCCTTCTTTTATACATAGTTGTGTGTTTTTCTTAAAGAAAGCTCCCAATGTTGTGTAAGCTTTAGGGTCCACAAAACCTGGGTCCCTCCTGAACCCTTTGTGGATCTCTGGACTCAGTCATGGGCCCTGCTATATGGATGTCAATGATTTGTTTTACAGAGTTGTAGCATTTCAAGGTTGGAAATAACATTTAAATTTGACATATATGTGTCCGGTGTCATTTATCACATTTAAATCTTCACGTGTTTGGTTTCTCACATTAGGAAATCCAGGAGCAGCTATTTCATATGAAGAAGCTGTTGAAAACCTGCAGGTTTGCCGAAAGGTAATACTATTGTGGTTTGGGACAGTTTGGGCATGTGAGTTGGGAAGACTGATAACCTCCCTCGGTGCCCCCTGATCTGGCTCCTCCAATGCCTAGTGCCTCTTAGCACAGTACAGTTGTCCCTCGGTATCTGTGGGGGATTGGTTCCAGGAACCCCGTGGATACCAAAATGCTCAAGTCTCTTATATAAAATGGCATCATGTTTGTATATAACCTGTATTTGCATATAGGCTACAGCAGGGTCTGCCTACACATCACTTCATTCATATGGATTCAGCATAGTGCATGGCACATGGCAAATTTAAGTTTGCTTTTGGAACATTCTGGGATTTTTTTTTCCAAATATTTTTGATCTGTGGATGGTTGAATCCTTGGATGTGAAACCCAGCTCACAGATACAGAAGGTCAACTGTGATTACCTTGTTTCTTTTTTTGGGAATGCAGACCCTCCCTTTAAAGTTATCAAACCTTCTAACCTATTAGTAGTAAATTTACTTGAATAAGAAAAATGGGTCAGTACAAGGATGAAACAGCTCTACCCAGTTGTTTCTCATTATTATTTATTATTATTATTATTTTAAATTGTGGTAAAATAAACAAAACATAAAATTTACCATCTTAACTATTTGTAAGTATACAGTTCAGTGGGTTAAGTACAATCACATTGTTGTACAACCATCACCACCGTCCATCCACAGAACTCTTTTCATCATACAAAACTGAAACTCTGTGTCCATTAACAATAAATAACTCCCCCGCCTCCTTCCCCCCCAGACCCGGGCGATCACCATTCTATTTCTGTAGCTATAAATTTGACTACTTTAAGTACCTCGTGTAAGTGGAATCATACAGTATCTGTTCTTTTATGACTGGCTTATTTCACTTGGCATCATGTCCTTAAGCTTTGTCCGAGTTGTAGCATGTGCCAGAATGTCCTTCCTTCTTAAGGTTGAATGACATGCCATCATATGTATATGCCACATTTTGTTTGTCCAATCATCCATCTCAAGGGGGGTGCGGATTGCTTGCATGTTTTAGCTGTTATGAATAGTGTTGCTGTGAGCATGGGTGTACCAATGGCTTTTTAAAAACCCCTAATAGAGAGAGGCATGTCAAAATTTTATTTGCTGTATAGTATTCTAGCCTATGATGTGGTCATTTAAGTATTTTCCTATTACTGATAGATTCTTTATATATATTAAACCTAATAGATTTTTAATATTTAATAGATCTTAAGATATATTTTTAATATCTTTTGTTATTTAAAAAACTAGGTTTTACCTAGCATAATACTGTCTAGGTTCATCCATATTGTCACAAATGGTAAGGTTTCATTCTTTTTTATGGCCAAGTAATATTCCATTGTATATACAGAGGGTGCCAAAAAAATGGATACACATTTTAAGATATGGTCAACGTTGCTCAAGCAGTAGTTCACTGTAATCAGAAGTGTCTGGCCACTGATGGTAACCACTTTGAGTAGCTCTTGTAATTGCAGAAGTCAAATGTGACTTGTATTCATCTTTTGGTATCAGTATATTTTAAGTATTACAATTTTAATAGTTTTTTCCTTTTTTAAATGTATACACTTTTTTTGGCACTCTATGTATGTACCACTTCTTCTTTATCCAGTTATTTATCAATGGACACCTGGGTTGCTTCCATATCTTGGCTATTGCAAATAATGCTGCAGTGAACATAGAGGTGCATATATCTTTTCAAATTAGTGTTTTGGATTTTTTCAGATAATTACCCGAAGTGGGATTGCTGGATCTTATGGTAGTTCTATTTTTAATTTTTTCAGGAACGTCCATACTGTGAAATAAGTCAGAGAAAGACAAATACCATATGATTTCACTTATATGTGGAATCTTATAAAACAAAATAAACAAAACAGAAACAAATTCATAGATGCAGAGAACAAACTGATGGTTGCCAGGTGGGAGGGACCTGGGGTTGGGGGGTGCTGGGAGGAATTCAGAAGTCCAAATTAGCAGTTACAAAATAGTCACAAGGATATAAAGTACAGCATAGGGAATATAGTCAATAATATTGTATAACTATGTTTGCTGTTAGGGAGGCATGAGGCTTATCAGTAGGATCACTTTGTAAGTTATATAAATGTCTATAAATGTCTAACCACTATGCTGTATACCTGAAGCTAAGGTGATATCCAATGTCAACTATAATTGAAAATTTTTTTTTCATTAAAAAAAACACAAAAAACCTAGATTTTAGGTGAATCTCTGACCACATCTGTAGGTATGTCCTTAGGATAAACTTCAAGAAGTGGGATTTCTGGAAGCCATGGCAGTAAAGGAATAGGCATGTATTCTATGACAGAGATAGAGAATTTTAAATGGAAAAAGAGGTGACTCAAGGAGTTAAGATTAGTTGTAATAGGATCACAGGTTTAAAAATGTTTTGTTTAGTTTTAAAGCTTATTTCAGTTTCTGATCTTTACTTAATGGTGATATATTACTTTTAAGTTGAATTTTTTTGGAGAGGAGCCGGTCATCTATAGTCATGTGGCCTTGAGCTCTACCTCATGGCATTGGTGTGATGTGTTAATTACTTCTTAGACCCTTAGTTTTCTTGTCTATAACATGTAGCAATAGCCATATTACCATCACAAAAATTTCTTGAATGTCTATTCTGCATGTCAGATTAAAAAAATCAACAGGACTGACTCCTTTACGTTCAGAAAGAAAGTCAACACAACAGCTCATTGCTGGACTGTGGGTTAGGTACACGTGCAGGGAGCCCTGAGGGTGCACAGGAGGCAACATTTTGTGAGGGATGGGGTGGGGAAAGAAACAGGCAAGGCTTCCAGAGAAAAAGCCTGAGCTCAGAGAGAAAGCAGTGTGAGCTGGCTCCCCAGGCTGGATGGAAAACTACTCATGGTTTGGCATCACTAGAATGGCAGTTCACTGTAGGCAGCTGCTGGCTTGGGAATGCAGTGTATATTGGTTATGCTACTCACTGATTTAAAGAGTTCAAGAGGGGATCGGGAGGGTTTGGAGACGGTTACGTTCAGTTTTGAAAGCCCTTGGGACATCCAGTTGCCTGTGTCCAGCCCGCAGTTGGATGTCTGAGTCTTAAGCTCCGTGCTGGCATCATGGATTTGGGGAGCTATAGGCCTGCTGGAGAACAGTAGTTCTGCCGTCTGGGACAGCCATCAGTGACGGCCTTGAAATTTAGCCGGAATCAGTAAGGTGGTGAGTTTTATCTCAGTACACGGTTTTAAGATTTGAAATAACACTCCATTTTCTTTTGTTTGGTGTGTGGGGGGGCAGGCTGCTAGGAACAGATTTCTCTGCTCATTCAATTTTTTGAAATCAGCATTTATGGAATTGTAACTTCTTGGCTTCCAAGTGAACTTGCAAAATGTAAAGTGATGAGTAAGGTTAACTTGTTCTGGGGACTATATATTTTTTTAAATGAGTTAAAAAATTAAATGTGAGTGCCTGGAGAAAACAACAGCCTGCCCACCCCACTGCCCACCCCAGCTTCTGTGTGGGTGAATCCTTGAATCATTTGTTCCCTCTCTGGCAGTGCATTAAAGGAGTTTGAGCAGATGCCCAGATACTTGACAGATGAGCTCCACCTGTTCTCCCTGGAGGACCTGATCAGGGTCAAGAAAGGGCTGCTGATGCCTTCGCTTAAGGACATCCTGAAAGCTTCCCTCGCGCACGTGGCCTGCTGTGAGGTGAGGTTCTCAGGGGGCAGGTGTGTCCCTGAGCTGTCCCTTATCTGTCAGGGCCAGTGCTGGGTGTTCTGCATTTTACATCATTTAACCTCACAGACCCTGAGGGAAGTGCTGACAACTCTATTTCCAGATGGGGAAAATGAGGTTCACAGCTGTTAAGTAACAGGCTAAGATCATTCTGCTAGTAAGTAGCAGGGCTGGGATGCAAGCCAGCACCACGCGACTTGGTCGGGGCGCCCAGCCCTGCTCAGGGCCTTCCTCGACCCCCATCTGCCCTGATGTGCCAAATACAGCCACGTCGACTCAGGATCCAATGGAACAGGAGCTCTTTGTCTTTAGGGACTGATGAATTGAGGTGCAGCTATCAGAAACAAAGTTAGATCGTTTGAGAATACATGTTTAAAATCATGATCTTTCTCTGGTACCTCAATCCGCCTTGATGTGAAACTTCTCCATGCAAAACGAATGCACGCTTATTGTTCTGATCCATTCACTGCAGCAGAATATAACATTCTGTTCCTTCTAAAGGCTGACATCATAGATACACATTTAAAAATTGATGCTTATAAAGTTCTGTAAAAGTGGTGGTTTAGATTCTCCGTCAAAAGAAACATGACCAATGAGGATTTTAACTTTTTGACTCCTCTTACAGCTGTGTCAAGGAAAGGGCTTCATTTGTGAATTTTGCCGGAGTACAGCTGTCATTTTCCCATTTCAAACCGCAACGTGTAGAAGATGTTCAGGTATCTTAATAAATTAATAACATAAATTTAATAGCTTAATAACGTAAGTGCAAAGTTAAAATAAGTTTAATAACATAAGCACAAAGTTAATTTACGCTTAGTAGCATTTCTTTGAATTATTAATGATGCTGCTTATTTGTTGGATTGGAGCTAAGAAAGTTTTGGGCACAGAAGGAGTATTTGGGTATGGCAGGCATATAGGGTGATGTCTGCTGGTACAGGGTTAGAAAGGAGGAGGTGGTTCCTGTTTTGCCTGTGCCCCAATTCTTCTACTCCTGGACAAGCTGTGCCCTCGGGTTTTATAATTGGATGGGCCCTGATAATAGTGCCCAAGGCTGAAGCGTTGTCTCTGGCTTCTTTTGCACTGCAATAGCAGGGTTGAGTAGTTGTCATGGAGATCATATGGCCTACAGGGCCTAAAACATTTTCCGTCTAGGTTTTTACCGAAAAGGTTTGCAGACCCCTGTTCTGCTATATTAGTGTCCAAGGAAATCCTGTGCTCTCTGAACTGTTTCATGGGGGAGATCTTGTGATGAATTCTGCCTTCAGCTTGGGTATGAGCGGGCCCTCCTCGAAGGCCACTTAAGTGTTGCCTCCCCTAACTCATTAAGCAGTGTTACAGAGTGGGCTCCACAGCAGAGAAACTCTGAGGCAGGATTTACGTGCAGAAAGTTCACTGGGGTGTGTCCTTGGGCTTAACACCCGTGGGGTGTGAAGGCAGCAGGATTTGGCAGAAGGAGAGGTTGAACTGTGTTTTAATTGCAATGAAGGCTCAGCACATCTTACAGGGAGCTCTGAAGCTGCAATGGCTTTAACATTGTCCCAAATTGGGGACAAAGGGCCAGCCGAGTCTTCAAACCCATCTGACCAATCACCTGATGCAGTCTGGTGCCAACAAAGGGACATGACCTTGAGCCAGGCAGCTCCCTCTAGTTAAGGCCATTTCCAGAGAAGGGACACGTTCTCCTGACCCATCAGCCACCAATACTTGCAGCAGCTGGGGGAATGACCCTTGGGCCGATCTCAGGGGCACTGTGGCATCCACTCATCAGGTTCTGTGAGCCTCATGTTCATGACCTATTGGAGATTTTATAATCCCTCTGAGTTTCAGACTGCCTGATTTCTTTTTGGAAGACTCTTGTTTCTGGTCTTAGACCCCCTCTCTCCCCAGGATGGGGATGAGTGGTCTGTACATATGTGAGGAAACAAGACAGGTCCTTTGCTAATGGCTGTCCTCCTTTGCAGCTTGCAGAGCTTGCTTTCATAAGCAGTGTTTCCAGTCTGCCGAGTGCCCCCGGTGTGCGAGGATCACAGCTAGGAGAAGACGTTTGGAAAGTTTGCCCTCTGCAGCGACCTGATGCCCCTGAGTACTGTGAAAAGGACTGTTCAACACGCTTTAGGATAACACCAATTTGTGTCTGTTATTGATAACATTGTTTTAGATATCGACTATAGTCTATTAAGAAGGAAAATGGCCAATATTATCTTTATTATATATTTAATATTTTAAAAGAATGCAGATTCTTTGTTATTAAGCGTAGGGTTGTTACTGATGGTTTTGTTTACAAATGTTCAGTGTTTTTGGTGCTACTGTTTTTTAAAGAGTTTTTTTGATACTTATACTGTATTTGAATAGTTGTATTTAACTAATGTTGGAACCTATTTTTGTATGAATTATAACTGACAAGATGAATTGCCCAGCTCCTCTTCCTGTAAAGCTTGTTCTGTTAAACATATTGGTACTTTCGTTGAACAAAAAAGGCAACCAAAAATCTCTTTGCTCGGGCTTTATTTTCAGCTTAAATGCCATTTTGTAACTGTTTCAGTCTCGTAGATTTTACTTATTCCAGGATTTGTATAGAGAATATACATTACTTCCACAGTATATCTATTCAAGATGAATTGGAGGTGCCATTTGAAGCAGTTGCCTCTAGATGGCACCCATCAAACCTATATATATGATCTCTAGTCCTCACCCTCAGTCAAGGGATGCATGGGTCAGTAGAACCTCATCCGTGCCCTTTAGGATTTTGTCTTGTATGTATAAAATTGAACATAGGTATTTGAAGACTTAAGCTGTGGGAAAATACTGTTCCTAACAATGTGATTCTAGTAATAACATTAAAATCATAGACTACAATTAACAAGTTTAGGTGAATCAGTAAACTTTTATGAATTCCTTTTTCCTGATATTTCTTAGATGCTTTCTTCAAACATATGAGCCTATTTTTTTCCTTTACCTCCTTTATACTTCCTCGTACTTGAGAAAGGGCCCTGGGGCTCTGTCCCTCCCTGGCACATGTCCAGTCTGGAGTATTGGTGTCATGTCCCCCAGGATTCATGTGCCCTAACTAAACCTACCCTGAATGTACTTCTCAAATAGCACAAGCAGGCAGGACAGTGGTACAGGCTGTCCCCTAATCCCACCTGGTGTCGTGTGTGTGTGTGTGTGTGTGTGTGTGTGTGTGTGTGTGTGTGTGTATGTGATTCAGTTGGATAATATTGAGCACATGAAAGAAATGAGTGTCTCCTATCTGGTGTCTTCTCATCCTGTCATTTGTTTTTCCATCCCGATGCCTCTGCCAGAGCTGTGTGCCATTTATTATTTAAGTCATGTCTCTTTTAAATAAAAATCTCATCACATGGGATAATATAAATAAGATCAAAATTAAAACAATGTTTTATCCTTACCCATAGCTTTCATTCCTTGTTAGGACTATCCAGGGTCAGTGTGGTATGTTGACATTCCATTGAATAGCTCTATGAGGTTCATGTGCATATGTCCATTGTACAGGTAAGGAAACTGAGGCTTAGAGAAGAGAAATAATTCACCTAGGATCTCATGGGTGGTACATGGTAGAGCTGGGTTGGCATTTGAGCCTGTTGTGCCTCCAAAGCCCGTGTTCCTACCCCTACTTCTGTGGTATCATTTTGAGATGATATGAGCAAAACCACCTTTAACCTGTGAGTTCGACTCCAGCCTAAGTCAGCGGCATTGGCTGAGCGCTCTCTCACAGGGCCTTGCATTGACTTGAGGAAACAAGTCAACTTGTGGTTTATGCATTGCTTGAAGGTCTCTCAGGTACTGTGTTTGTAGGCACTGGTGAGTGTGTACAACACAGCTTTGACATTGAGGGAGAGTGCACAGCAACTGCCAGGAAATGATGCTTTTGATTTTTATTTTGAGGAAGAATGAGGCAATTTAAATAATCACTCTGGCTATTTGACTGAGACATGGTTCCTCCCCACCCTCCCAGCAAGGTTCCTGTTAGAACAGAGAAGTGGCCTCAACCCACAGGTAACACCCCGAAGGGAAGTAATTAGTTGTGATATGGATTGCCTTTTAATGGGATTTACTCCTTGTGTGGTTTTTCCCTTACAACTCTTCCTTGGCTGCCAGAAGGAAGATGAAGACTTGGTCTTTCTCATCAGACCACCACCCACCAAAGGCAATGCTGTGATCCAAATGATTAAGTTTCTGCCTTTATACAGTTCACTTGAAAAATTCCAGTGACATATCCTTTACAGTCGTGATTCTCAGCTGCAGGTAGGGAGTTATACCAGGGGACATTCTGGTGTGTTGACTTGGGTGAGAATTATTGGATTGATTGTCAGATCTGCCACTTCCTACCTGTGTGGCTCTGGACAAGCTACTTAAATTATCTGATCCTCTGCTTGTAAAATGGAGGATAATAACTATATGCAGTTGACAGGAGGATTAGAAATGAAAATGAAGCATCCATCAGAGGGCTTGGTACAAGCAGGGGCCCGATAAGTGGTAATAACTAGGTCTAGACAAATGAAAAACTGAGTTATGCCACCTATTTTCTGTATCTTTGTATAAGTTGCCCTCTGAATCTCAATTTAATATGAGGATTAGAACAATACCTACTATTATGGGTTGAATTGTGTCCCCCCAAAATGTAGGTTGAAATTCTTACTCCAGGTACTTTATTTGTGTGCCCTTATTTGGAAATTGTCTTTGAATATGTAATTAAGTTAAGATAAAGTCATACTAGATTAGGGTGGACCCTGATCCAATGACTGGTGTTCTTATAAGAAGAGGGGAATTTGGGCAGAGATATAGACACTGAAATCAGGGAGAATGCCTCGTGAAGGAGGCAGGGACGAGGGTGATGCGTTTACAAGCCAAGGATTGCTGGCAACCAGCGGCAGCTGGGACAGAGGCCTGGAGCAAGTCCTATCTCGAAGCCTCCAGAAGGAGCCCGCCCTGCCGATGCCTTGACTTTAGACCTAGCATCTAGAGCGGTGAGAGAATAAATTTCTGTTGTTTTAACCTACTCAGTTTGGTAATTTGTTATTGGAAGTCCTAAAAAGCTAATACACCTACCATCTGGGGTTGTTAGGGACGCTAAATGATGATTTCCATATTTTGCCATGTATATAATGTGCTCCCACGTATAATGTGCACCCATGTTTTTGGTCCAAACTTTCAGGGAAAAAAAACTTTCATTTTAATTTTCCAAGGGATTTTCCAATAATTTTTGTAAAAATATCAGCTAGATTGTTAGCTCCCGCCTAAAGTGTATGAAGAGAAATGTCATGCTGTTCACCTTCTGGTAATAGTTAGCATCACCCACCTTATCAGGTCCAAGTCACTTTGTGGACAAAAATATGTCGCTCTTCGTTTCATTTCGTTGAATCACTGGCCCAAATTACTTTTTGCAAGTTCATTGTAAGTGTAACAAAACTGATTATCGTATTCCAGGGTATTATTTTGCTTACAGATATCGTTAGTGACTTCTAGAGTTACACTTTTAACTCATAAGCATAAATAAAAGAATTAAAAACATTTATATAGATATGGAATTAGTACTACCCATGTATAATGTGCATCTTTATTTTTCCCTCACAAATTTGGGGAGAAAAGTGTGCATTATACACAGCAAAATGTGGTAGGTAGAATGTGTAAAAGAACAGGCACAGTTCCTGGCATGTGAGAGACATTATCAGGCATTGGACCTCTTACCTTCAGGCATCAAGACACAGAAAATGGACTTTGAAATATGACAAAATAAAAACTTACACCATCTATAGATTTGTGGGTATCTGTATAGAGATCCCAAAACAGAGAACATTAGCAACCGAACACTACTGCCTCTTCCACCTCAGCTCTTTAGTGTTGGAGAGAGCTGCTTACTTTCAAGTGTTAGGAGACAGCCATGGATTCAGAAGGTGGTGGTTTGAATCATGGTGGAAGGGAGTGAGGGATGCTGGCTGTTACTTCATATTAAAAAGCAGATGGGGCTGGCCGAGTGGCGCGATGGTTAAGAACTGGCTTGGGACGCCAGAGGGCCCCAGTTTGGATCCCACATATGAGGGCCAGTGACACTGC
>NW_017731637.1:1723424-1724949 GCF_001890085.2 Hipposideros armiger | reverse complement strand
AAAAAAAAAAAAAAAGAAGGCCCTTCCCTTCTTTTGTCTGCACAGGGTTGGGTTGGGATTGGTACTGGGCAGTGAGGGCACCTGTTCCTGTCCCCACTGCTGGCCCCACTCACGGGCATCTGCTTAGAGCAGGGAATGGGTTCTAATGGCCCCTCCCCATTCCAGCTTCATGTGGAGGACCTCAGAGGGTGAGAGGCTGTTAAATAAAGGGTTGTTGAGATGTCCTGTGGATTGATCATGGGCACGTCACGTCTGTTGCCCTCAGCGGTAGGTGTTTAGAGTGTACAGTCCTACGAGATTGGGAGCCATTTGAGAACAGGATTCCATTTTCAAAGCAAGTCTGAGGCATCACTGGGACATCATCAGGCAGAGGGCAGCTCCATTACAGAGGCCATGAAGGAGATAACCGGAGTATCTGTTGAAGTATAGACACCAGCTGGTGACAGAGAATAACTTGGCAGTGCTGTTGTCCAGCCCTGGTGATGGGGAACACTGCACGGACTCTGCATTCAAGGTGCTCACAGCCGCCCCAACGGAGGCTAGCAGGGGCAGAGTGACAGGTAAGGGAAATAGAAGCCAGAGTGCATATGTTCTGAGGTTGGAGCACAGTCAAAACACTGCGAGAGTGACAGGTTCCCCTTGGGACGCTCTAAGAGGGGTTGTGGAAACTGATCCTTGAAGGTCCAACCAGACTCCATATTGAAGAGAAGGGAGAGAGGCTCCAGTAGAAGAATAGCAGCGCAGAGGCAATGTGGCTGGGAAACAGACTTCTCTGAAGAAGACAGATCAACGTAAAACAGAGGGATGAAGCCAGAAAGGTTAGCAGGACCCAGAACATGGAGCCCAGTGAACATGGTGGGGTTTGGGCTCTACAGGGTACAGATGGCTTTCAGGAATGTTGAGGGAGAGAGAGGCACCTCTCAGCCTATACTCCAGGAAGAAAAATGCTGGGTCCAGCTGTAGAATGGATCAGAGCAGGAAATGGAGGCTGGTGACCAAGGGCTGCCACACAGGAAATAGGAAAGGATGGTTGAAAAAGCAGGGGAGAACTAGGGTGAAGCGATCAAGGCACTCATCTCGGGCATAAAATTCAAGGGAAACCCTAAAACTCAGTATTGAAGAGAAATCATGTTTTCAAACAATATAAAAAAATGCATGATAAAATATCAAAATTTCACATAAAGACAGAATCCTGTCCTCCACTGGCCCAGCTCGGCCTCATTCATCTCACCCAGCCTGTGGAAAGGACACTGAGGAGACTCAATAGCTGGAAGTTGAGCCAGGGGGGTGGGGGGATTTGCAGGGAAAAGCCCCAAAAGATAAGGGAGGTTGTGAAGCCATCTATGAAGAAGGCAGCGTTGTTCACTAAGAAGGGGACACACCTGAGAGAAGTTGGAGCTGATAGTGAGCACTCTGTGGGAGAGCTTGGCAGTCAACGAAGAATAAAGGTCTGGGGAAAAACAGGTCCCAGAGCTCCTGTGTTGCCATAGGGATGGGTGGGGTCACGGGGTGAGGGGGACGGCGG
>NW_017731637.1:1706810-1723364 GCF_001890085.2 Hipposideros armiger | reverse complement strand
GGCACCTTGGTTCACTTTCAGGGTCTAAAGAAGTGAGGGGAGGAGAAATGGAGGGGCCAGTGTCAAAGGCTCCGAGAGAGTTTTGAGAACAGAGAAGGATTAATGGCTGCAAAGAGTTCTGAGAGCTGTTTCCAGTGGAATAATAGGATAGAAACAGATATCAGAGTTTAAGGGGAGAGAGAAAAAGCTTGCGCATGTGCAGTCTGTTGAAAAATGAGTGAGGCTGAGAGGGAGGCAGGAGGGGAAAAGCCCACTGCTAACATTTGCAGAGCCTATACAAGAAAACAAATACAGACCCACATACTACATAGCTCAATATTTAAAAACTAAACAAGATACGTTTTATCTTCCTACTGTGATGCATAGACCATCATCAGGACCCAGGAGGGCAGGTTTGAATTTCAAATTCTCAGAGGCCTTGCTGCTCTACTGGGGAACATGAGGGCTCAGGGAAAGCTGGTGAGGGACTGAGGCCTGCCCCCTTTTTCTTGCCACCTCTGTCTCCATCACACAAGCAGCTACCCTAGGCTGCTCCTTCATCTTAGGGGGGCAGCACAGTTCACGGTTAGGAAATTGGACCAAGGGAAAGGTCCTAAGCAGCCCCTGTAAGTGGCCTGGGGCCATTGGGCAGGGAGCTCAGGAATACTCACAGCACAGTCTAAAGGGAGGGGTTAGGGCCTCCCCCAGAGGGGGGAGCACGTCCTGAGGAAGGCCACAGCAGGGCCTGAGCTCGAGGATCTAGGGCGCACTGACCCCAGTCGTGGTGTAGGAAGAGCAGGAGCATAAAGGCAGGAACACAGAAGGATGAGGGGAAGAGGGCTGCCCTCGGACAAGAGGTGCCTGGAGATGCGGGCAGACACCTGAAAAGGTGCAAAGAAAAGGACAGAATCTGCCTGAACTCTGCAACCAGTCTCAGATTCTCAGTCCTCTGGGCTGGGAGAGCTGCCCCTCATTGTGTGAGGACATGCACGAGCTTGTTTTCTGTTTGAGCTGAGGTTTTCCAGTTGTGCTTGCTGCCTGCCTACTGTGTCATCACTCACAGGAGCACATTTCAGTTCTTAGTGTGAGAAAGGGAGCTGTGATTCCTCTTTCCAAGCCAGTTGGGGAATTAAGTATTTCAAGATAGAGGTCCTTAAATGGTTGTTTTAAGGAAGCATGCTTATGAAAGATGCTGACAAGTGAGGTGATGCAATTCTCTACTTCTTCCCCCTTTGGAGATGACCTCAGAAGGTTCACGACTGAGAGACATCCTGTATATGGTGTCTGGCTGATGTCAAACCAGTGGAGTAAGACCTGGTGGTGGGCACTGAAGTCTCAAACTCCTGGGCATGTCTACAATGTCCTTGCAGCAAGATGAGGAAGCTGCCTGAATGCATTAGATCAACATCCTGGCTTCCAGAGACAGGCCTGCTCTCCTGCCAACACCCCAGCCGGAGGTAGAGAAACTTCTAATTGCTCATTTGAGAAGCATCCCCTCTGCCACCTCCCAATCCCTATCTCACTGTTCTCAAACCACTCACTTTAAACAAATTTCAACATTAGAAACAAATTAACAAAGCCATTCAATAGGCCATTTATTGAGCAAGTACTGTTGCCAGACATATAAGGATGCCTTCGGGTAAGGGCTTGACTACAGACTCCAGTTACCCAGATCTGAACTCTTCCCCCTGTACTCTACTCCTTATGAACTCCACAAAAGCCAAACAAGAGCACATTGACTCACCACCAAAGGTGGAAGACTCTGGGGACAGCTTTTCCATCAACAGCCAATAGAAAATGGCTTACTAGTAGCTGGTGGACAAGATGTATTACATCAAGTTAATGGACAGTGACTTCTATTAACCATAGGCCTGTAAGAAAACCAAGAATGTGTGTTTACAGCCTATAGCATGTCCACCAATATCTGGCTCTCCTTCATGGACACACAGTTAAACCACATGTCCTCATCCCCTTGCATCTGGGTGAGCCAACGTGGCTGAAGGGTGGCTGATGTAATACAAGTGGAAGTCATACATATTATTTCCAGTCTCTTTAAAGTAGCTGGCCTGAGCCTTCTACTCTCTTTCTCTGCTTGTGGGGAAGTGGACTATGTGACAGAAGAGCCACATGATGAAAAAAGCCCAGATCCCTGAGTTACTGTTTCAAAGAGAGCTGCTCAGAAGTGTGGCACCTGCATTGGACTTTGCACGATTAAAAGTAAACCTTTATTTTGTTACGTTACTGAGATTTTGTTGTGCTTGTTACAGCAGCATTACCTAACCTAGCCTTCCCTAACTAATATAGGACGTCCTGATGTCTGTTGTCAAGTTAATGAGCAAGTGGGGAAAGGGTTTGTCACACAGATGACAAAAGCTATTCTACTAAGTGAGGCAGTATTATCTATTGGGTTGTCGGAAAGGTCATGACGCATTTTTGCAACGAAAAACATAGAAAAAATACATCATGACTTTCTGACAACCTAATTGATGTGACCTGTGCATCAAACGAGCACTCCCGACTCGTCAGCCAGGAGTCTACCGAGAAGGTACCTGACAGGATTGGGTGGGAGACTGGAAAAGAAAGACTAGAGATGAAAGCTGGGGACAGGAGGTCCACCCAATGCTGATAGCAGAGAGTGGCCCCGTTTATTGTTTATACACAGCTTTTATAGCAAAAGTAACTTTCCTTAGGTAGGGGGTTTTGGGAACTTGAGGGAATAGTCCCCTCCTCCCAGGGAACACCTCCCCCGGGGTTTTCCATAAGGTGTAGGGAAGCAATCTTCCCAGGGTTAAAGCAAAGCATAACAAGCAGAAACTGTTAATAGGATGGCATTCAACTCTGTAGCTTTCAAGGCCGTTGGCTGTTTTCTCCTCAGCGGCCAACCTTCCCACGCTGCTCGGCCAACCTTCCCACACTGCTCACCCGGGCCTGAGAGCCTGTCAGCCTGCCAGCTTTCAGGCTTAACCCTTACTGCAAACCTCCAGCTCCCTACACCTAATAGTATCCCTTATATTAAAAAATTAATGCATCAACAGACGGAAAAAATTCTGTGACTTCACATTGATCCCCGTTTCCACTTCTATGTTCTTTTTCACGGCAGCATTTTTGAAAGAACATTTGGGGCACCCCAATCGGGACCCCCTCTCGTTTTGAGAGCTGTTACTTTCTGCTCTAATAAAACTATCCTCTGCTGTAAACTTTAGAAAATAAGTAAATAAATAAATAAAATGCACAGTTCAATGAGTTTGAAAAATGTGTCAAGTTGAATAACCACCACCACAGTGAAAAATGCTGCTATGAATATTTAAATATAGGTCTTTGTGTTGACATAGGTTGTCATTTATTTTGATTAAATACCCAGGAATAGAATTTCTGGGTCTAATAGTAAGTATATGTTGAATTTTATAGGAAACTGCCAAACTGTTTTCTAAAGTGACTACCATTCTGCATTCTAATGGGTTTGAAGTGGTATGTCATCAGGATTTTAATTTGAATTTTCCTAATGACAAAATGATGTTGAGCATTTAAAAAAACGTTTATTTACCATCAATCTTTTTCTCTGTTGCTCTTTCTTTCCCTCTTTGGTGAAATGTTTGTTTGGATCTTTTGTCCATTTTTAATTTTGTTGTTTGAATTCTTATTATTGAGTTGTAAAATTTCTGTATATATTCTGGATATGAGTCAGTCCTTTTTAAGATACATATTTTCCAAATATTTCCTGCCAGTCTGTGGCTGGTATTTTCATTTTTTAAAATGTCATTCAAAGAACAGAAGTTTTTAAATGTTGATGAAGTCCACTATGTTAGTTTTTTCTTTTATGTTTTATGCTTTTTGTGTCTTCTCTAAGATATCTTTGCCTAACCCAAGATCATAAAGATTTTCTTGTATGAAGTTCTTCTAAAAATTTTATAGTTTTAGGTTTTACATTTATGTCTATGATATATTTTGAATTCACTTTTATATGAAGGATAAGGTTCATTGTTTTGCAGATGGATGAATATTTGTTCCTGTACTCTTTGTTGTAAAGGCTAATATTTCTCCATTGAATTACCTTGTCATCTCTGTTGGAAATCAGTTGTTGAAAATCATTTATGGGGGTCTATTTCTGGACCCCACTCTGTTTCACTGACCTCCACATTTGTCCCTATGCCAATACCACATTATCTTGATTACTGAATTTGTATGCAATCTTGAATTTAGGTAATATGAATCCTCCAACTTGTTCTCTTTTCAGAGTTTTCTGGCTCTTCTGGGTCTTTTGCCTTTGCATAGACACTTTAAAATTAGTCTGTCAATTTCTACCAAAAAAAAAAAAAAGAAAGAAAGAAAGAAAGAACAATCTTTTTCACTTCATTTCCAAACCTACTTTCTCCCAGTGAAATAGTTTGGAATGACTCCCAAGTTAACAGCTTCACCCTGACCTTTTCCTCAGCTCCGGAATGAGGTAGCCCACCAGCCTGCTTGATAGCTACACTGAATGTCTCTACTGAAGCCAAACCCCTAGGAGCCGTGCTTGTTTTCCCTTCTCCCTCACTTTCCACGTCCATCAAGATACTCTGTCAGCTCTACCTCCAAAATGTTTTGGTTGACACCTTCTTACCACTACCACTGCTATTATAACAGCCCAAGCCACCATCTCTCTCTGGGACTTCTATTAGGTTGAACCACATGGAACTGCTGCTATTTTATCATCCTGAGCTACAAAATAGCAATTTCATTTGGCCTGATCAATAGCCTGTTAGCTGTTGCCAGCTGCCATCTATTCTTGCCCCTCTGCAATCTGTTCTCCGCACAGCAGCCAGAGCAGTCTTCAGAAAAGGCGTAGAGTGGATCTTGTATCTCCCTGGCTAAAACCCTCCTAAGTAAGGTTCTGTGTTGCATTTAAAATAAAGTCTGAAATCCTTACCCAGGTCAGTTCCCTGTTGGATTTGACCTCTACCGTCTCCTGAACAGTTCTACGCTTTCCTCAGTCTGGTACCTTTGAAAACTTCCTCTTGCCCATTCCGTAGATTCCCCTCGCTGCATCCTTCAATCGTCCCACACTTTCCCTTGGACTACAGAGGGTTAGCATGACCCAGGGTTTAGAGTCAGACAAGTGCTTCGATCCTTTCACTTCTAATTCTGTGATTTGTGGTAGATTTCTCAAATTGCTTGAGACTCAGATTCCTTATTTGTAAAATGGTGATAACCAATCTCAGAGGACTATTGTGCAGATTAAATTATATAAATTATTAAAAGTGCTTAGCACTCTGTTTAGTATGTATATAAAATCGGCGTTTATCATGTGGCCTTTATGCCACTCAGCCTATCTCCGTCTATCACCCTGTTCCTTTCTGAATCATCGCTTCTCTTGACTTAGCCCTGGTAGAATTCACACATCTGAATAACTTTCCTTCCCTCCTAGTCATCTGACCTTATGAGTCTTCCGTAAGAACAATGTTAACGTTTCTAAGGGTTTCCCTTACATCAGATAACTTGTCTTTGTGATGTGAGAGTGAGTGTTTTGGCCCATGAGCATGATGAGAATGTAGAGCAGAGAATTAACAGTCAGAAAACCTACCTTTGATGGCTCAGGCTCTTTCGAGTCATGTGACGTTGAGCAGGGCCTTTAACCTCTCTGAGTCTTTTCTTCTTTATCTGGAAAATGAGGTATAACATCCACCTTGCAGGATTGTTGTGATAAATAAGATCATATAAGTGAACGTGCTATACTGTAAATCACTAAGTGGATGTAACTTAGAATAATTATGCTCTCCTGATGCTAATACCCATAAAAACCTAACATGTGTGCTTTCCACTCTCAAGGCCCATGTAAATTGCTATTGCCTTTCTTGAGAGTCACTTCCCAGCCAGTCCCCTTTCACTGTCAGAGCCTGGATTGGCTGTTTTAGCTTAGCTCCCTGGGCCCCATTTTAGGATGAGAGAATTGGTGTGGTTAAGTGACTCAGATCTATTAGAGTTGTCAGATTTAGCAAATTAAAATATAGGATCCCGCCACCACCCCACCACCACCACCACTGCCAGTTAAATTTAAATTTCAGATAAACAGAATAAGTTTGAAATATAAGTATGCCCTGTGCAATTTGTATTTTTCTGGCAACCCTGAACCCTGTAGAAAGCTGGGTGGTCACCAGTCCTGTGCTATGGCCATTCACTGTGACCCGTGAGCTACTGTGACATTTGACCATGTCCCAGCCAGTCTTCCAGGGCACATGCTATCCTTTGAGCAGTCATTATACCCAGGGAGCTGCTTTTGGTGGCCATGATCTGCTCATGGTGCTAACGGTGTGTGGCTCATACAGGAAGAAGACTGACTTTAATTTTCAGCTAATAGAAAATAGTATAGTCTGTATATTCTTGTGTTTTAAAATTTTCTCAGTTTTAATTTCTAAAATGGTAAATATAGATATAGTTCACCTAACAAGAAGCATGTTTGGGTCTTCAATAATTTTCCTGTGACCATCAAATTCAAGAACTGCAGCTATGGAGAAAAGATAGTGAATTCAAGTTTGCTTGTTTTTTCTGTATATTCCCATTAGTGTTCAGAAAAGCATTTAAGGATGCTTACAAAATGCTTTCAGAGCACTAGGTCCTCACCCCAGCTGCCTCTCTCCCATTGGGTGGCTGTATTCTACCCACATTGGTATTCTGTCCATTTCCAAAGACATGAAAACCCTGCCTCACAATACACTGTCCTCTGTTCTTTCCCCGTGCCTCCCACCTTCAAATGCGAGGTGGCGTCCCTACCCCAGAACTCAGCTCAACTCCTTGGGGCAGTTCCCCCAAGCCCCTCTATTTCAGTGGAACTTCTTCCTACTTGTCTCCAACTCAACACCAATTATGTTTTCATTGTTTCATTTAACACAAATTATAATTAGTTTATTTTGTTCACTTCTGACGACTGCTGCCCCCAATAGCACCTAAACTGAGAGCAGAGATCATGCATATTTCCTCCTGTTTCAGTGTAATCTGGCACATACCAGCTACTCAAAACATATTGTCAAATGAAAGAATAATTGATTAAGGTAAAAATAAGTGAGAAAATTGGGGTGAAGATAAAATAAGAGGAGAAGATATTCTATGAATTCTGAGGAGAAGTCAGAATGCAAAATCAAGTGCAAGATGCTTCACATTTGCTGAAGAGAACACAGATTTGGCCCTAAACATTTTCACAGAAAAGGCAGAGAGCAGGACCCTCAGTTATGTGATTCAGGCCCCTGAGATAAAATCAGACGTTTTTAGGAAAGGCACTGTTATTTCTAGCATTAAGAACTTCTCTTGAAAGTTAGAGTCTCAGGAAATCCTAAATCAATATATTAGAGCATAAATTCAATTTCCGCTTATGGCCAAAGGAACCTCCCTCTTGAAGGACAATATTTGTCATTGTTTGTTGTAAATATTTTCTAAATAAACAGGTAATATACTATTATTTCTGATTATAACAGTCATTCATTTTCATTCTAAAAATCCCAAAAATATGAATGTGTATACCTACCTTTTAATCTACTTTTCTACATCTATTATAAAAGGATTATACAACAAATTCTGTTTTGTGACACACTTTCCTCACTCAATAATATTGGATATCTTTTCATGCCAAATAACTATAGCTCCAGATAGTTATTTTAATTCTTGATAGTATCCTATTCTGTGGTCCTACTATAGATTATTTTACTAATCTTTTTTGTCTAAATTTTTGCTATTATAAATACCCTAGGATCAATTTTCTTACATCTATGCCTTTATTCATCAGTCTAATTATTTCCTTAAAGTGTTCCTTCCTTCCTTTCTTCCTTCTTTTATTTCTTTCTATCTGCTCCTTTGGCACCTGTTTAAATTTTGTCCTAAGAGAAATTCTAGGAAATGGAACTCGTAGGTCAAAGTGTGAGTATAATTAATGTTTTTATAAATGTTGCCAAATTGCCCTCCTGAAATGATAAATCAATTTATATATGCTCTGGCTGTGCTAGAGAATTTCCATTTCCTGGCAGCCCCCTAAACACTATTCTTTTTTCATTTTATTTTTTACAGCTTTATTGAGGTATAATCGACATGCAATAAACCACACATATTTACCACTATTCTTTTAAATCTTTGCTTCATATAGAACATGATGTCTCACTGACTTAATTCACGTTGCTTTAATTACAAATGAGACTGAGCATCTTAGCACACGTTCATGGGACATTATTATTTTGTGTGTTGCCTGTTTCACTGCCCACTTAATTTTCAGTCTTTTGTCTTAAAGATTTATGACAGCTCCTTAGATAGAAACTCAGATTTGGACTCGCTATTAAACCCAAAGTTAAAATTAGAATGTCAGTGTACTCCCCAACTGCTTGGCTGACACCTGTGCCAAGATCTGCCCTGTTTGCACTGCGGCATCACCAACCACAAATAAGCAAGGCCCCAAGAGAAAAGATAACTCCACTTGGGGAGGAAGCTGCTCTTGGTCACTGTACCAGTTAAGGCTCCACCAGAGAAACAGAACCAGTAGTACACACACATGCACACACATGCACATGCACATGCACTCACACATTTGTTTGTTGATTGACTGATTGATTGTAAGGGATTAGCTTCCAGGCTTGTGGGGCTGGCTAGGCAGATCTGAACTCTGTAGGGCAGGCCATCAGGAAGAGCTGAACTCTTGGGCAGGAGCGGAAGCTGTAGTTCACAGGTGGGATTTCATCTTCCTCAAGAAAACCCCAGTTTTGCTCTTAAAACATTTCACTGACTGGTTGAAGCTCACCTAGGCCATCAAAGGTAGTTTACAGGGCGTCCGATAGAAGATAACACCTGAATGGCATGTTTCAGGTTGCAAATGTTTTCACGTACAAGGTCTCAATGATAACTCATCACAACCCCTATAGGGTGAGACGCTATTAACTTCATTCTAAACATGAAAGTTCAGAAGTTCAAAGAATTCATGTGACATGCCCAACATATAACTAGTGGATCATAGATCTAGGAAGCAACAAAACCCAAATTATATGCCCAAAGCATTAAAAAGGAATATCTATTTTTTGTATATCTAAGTCCTGGAAACAAGGTTCCCTGAGTGAAAACTTGTTGGAGAATAAATTGCAAATAATTAGAATGTCCAATTTTAGAATTTGGAGTGTGATTATTACTCCAAATCCAGCAAGTTCTAAAATACACCTGTTTCCGAGGGCAAGGTGTGCATGCCGACCTTACATTTACATGCCCGTGATCAGAGGCTACTCAGTGGCTTGTTCCATGACAACAAATTTCTTCAGTGACTTGCTCACTTGAGCTCTAGGTAGAGAAAAGTGACATTTTTAAGTGCCCTCTTACTAGGAGGATCCAGGTGTACAAAAAAATAGATATCCAACATTTTTTATGCCTTGGGAATATAATTTGAGTTTTGTTGCTTGCTAAATCTGTGACTCATTAGCCAATCTCACCCTGTAGGGGTTACAATGAGTTATCAGTGAGACCTTGTATGTGAAAATATTTGCAAGCTGTAAAATGCTATTCAAATTATCTTCTATCAGATATCCCATAAACATGTTGGGACTGCTCTGATGAGGACATTAGGAAGGTGATTACAATTCATGAAGAGCCATATTTTTGTGACCTTTATGCCTGAAACCCTTCTCTGAGTTTTAGCTGAAGAGGAGAAAGCTGAGGTAATCTGGAAGTGTTTGTTTTTAACAACATGGGTTTGTGGTAGCAATGAGGCACCCAGAGTAGGACTAACTATAAGGATGAGTGTGTGTGTGTGTGTGTGTGTGTGTGTGTGTGTGTGTGTAATTGGGCCTATGGGTGGATCCCAACCTTCCTTTGGTTTAGCACCATTCCTTTAATGAGGTTCCCTGAGGCTCCAACTAGGCCTTCTTGTCCCAAGGAACTTGGCCCCACATTGACACAAGCCAAACTCACCCACTTATAACTAGTCCCTCAGCCTTTCCAGCTGCACTAACTTATGCTAACAGGTTAATGTGTTCTCCCAGTCCTGCCCCAACCTCAGAGCTGGGAGCAGGTGAGGACTTAAACAATAATTCTTGATACTTGTGACTTTTTCTGTGTCAGCAGCACCAGAGCCTGTGATGTCTGGTAAAAGAAACAAAATGGCCATTTATTATGCATCTATTATGTGGTAGAGACTGAAGTTTTATATTTTAAAATGAATGATCAGAAAATATCTCTCTTTGAGCTCTGAGCAACAGCGGTTCGAGTCCCGGCCCGAGCTGAGCAGCCGCTGAGCTGCCAACAGGTAGCAGGATGGCTCAGCTAAAAAACAAACAAACAAAACAAACAAACAAACAAAAAATATCTCTCTGAGGAAGTGACATTGATTCTGAACAGTAAATAACAAAAAGTAGACAGCAATGCAAAGATCCTTTGGCAGAAAGAAGAGCAAATACGAAAGACTCAAGGTGCAAAGAAACCTGCTCTGTTCAAAAAACAGAACGAAGATCATGGCTGGAGGAGCTCGGGGAGAGATCGGGGAGCAGACAGGCGCTAGATCACATACGACTGCCAAGGCCACTGCAGGAGTCTGGATTTTATTCTGTATACAACAGGAGGTTATATGAAGGTGAGTAGCGTGCTCTGCTATACATTTGAAAGTGATCATCCTGGAGAAGGGAGTGCTTAGGGGAACAAAGGGCAGCCGAGTGATCAGCTGGAGGTGGTTGCAGGTCCAGGTGAGAGCTAGCGGTACCTGGAACTGCAGTGGTAGCAGTGGAGTTGAGAGAAGTTGACGGTCTATTATATGGGCCTCAGCATCGTGACTGAGAAGACCTAGAAGTTTACTTATGCTGTCATGAGAGGCGAAGGAATCCAGGAAACAAAATTATGTCTCAGGTCATGATCGCAACTAGATGCCACGCCATCACATGGGGAGCTTGGTGGAGATTGGTATCGCTTCTCTCCTGTATATGATCATTAAGATTATATACAGGAAAGAGAAAAAAGAAAAAAGTCTCCTCCTGCTGTGGAGACAGCAGGTGGCAGCACTGATTTGAGCTCAACACATCACAAGCCTCAAGCAAAGAGGGGTAGTAAACTGGGGGAGGGGGGTTATCATTTTGTGAGGGGTGTAAATGTCTCACTAGTACATTGTTTTGTACACCTGATTTTAATTTAAAAAAAGAAGAAGAAGCACGCACTTCAAGGCTACCCAAATCAACAGCGTTTCAAGCTCACCTCTGTCTCCATGGGAAGAAAAGCAGTTAATCAATCATTGTCATTATCTAGAAAATGACCCTTTAGGAAGGTAGTTGATCACATTGTAATTTCAACATGTCATTTTCCCATAAGGACAACGTGTCAAATTTTTAAAAGGAAAACGTTGTTTTTCCTGTCTTTCCATCATTACAAAGCACCACACTGTACCATGAGTGGTTTCCTGGTAAGTCTACAGTGTCTTTATCATGTTGATGGAGGGGCTCTCCAAGCTCTGTATTTAGGCCTCAGGTGGGGGTGGGGTGGGAATTGGGTAGTAAGTACAAAGGTTAAGTGGATCCTGACAACTGTGATCTCGTGCAAGATATTTAACTATTGTGCCTCCATTTTCTCATCTGTAAAATGGGCACAGTGACAGGACCTGCCACATGAGGTTGTTGTGAAGATTCAATGAGTTGTAAGTGTAAAGTTAGTAGAGCAGTGCTGGCTGCATGGAAAACGTGGTACAGTGGTTTATGTCATCACCATTGGGTGCGCACTTCAGGGGTGAGAACAGCTTTGCAGAGCACCAAGATCCCATGGCCTCAAGCCAGGTGCAGCTGGCCACAAAATACCTCCTTCCTTTCCTAAGAGTAGAATCTAGATGGTCGAAACCCAAAGTTTAAGTACACTGAAAGAGGCATAAGGTGTGTCCCTGCTTCTAGAATGTACTATACACCAAGCACATGGAAAGGTGGGATAGGACCTAAATTTGCACCTAATCCAACCTCCCACTCCTGCCAAGTCCTTACTTCAGGATGTGGCCTCTGCTTGAGCACTCCCAGAAATATCTGTCATGGGTATCAGTATATCTATGAAGCATGTGCTCCCTAAGAACTTCCTCTGACCCCCTGTCATTCAAATCAGCCTCGGTAAATGGAAATCTGCCCCATTCCAAGGCTCTTCAGGGAAAAGAGACACAAAATACCAATTTTGGCCCCAGACATTATCAATGTTGGGAAATCCAGGGGGAAAAGCACTTTCTGAACTTAGGCTCTCTCTTGCTTTTGGTTGAAAAACAGAAATTCATTACAGTAGGACTTTGACAGCATGAACTGCTCTTTCATTCAGTGTGTCTAAGAGCCCTGGGTTCATGAGCTGCATCAATAGGAGTAAAAAAAAGGACAGTATTTGAATATCTATGAAGCAGCCCCAACGACACAGGTAGGGCAGAGAGCGGACCGTGTCCAGACCCCACTCACAGGTACATTGTCGACATCATCCAAGAAAAGCTGGGATAGGGTTGAAGTCCAAATGGCTAGGGTTCATTTGGAAACATAGCTCTTATATGCATTATTCAAGTTATATGACTGACATGTGCAAGTCACCTCACCTTCCAGGCCTTCATGTCCTTGTCTATAAGATGAGCAGAAATAAATTAAAACAGTGTTTCCCTGGAACACTAGTCCTTGAGTTACTCCATGAACAAAAGAGTCTATGGTCTAAAGCAGTGGTTTGAACCAGGAATAATGTTACTCCTCAGGGGACATTTAGCAATGTCTGGAGATATTTTTGACTGTCATGACTTGGGAAGGGGGACTGCCAGTGACATATAGTAAGTAAAAGCCAGAGATGCTGTTAAACATCCTACAATGTACAAGAGAGCTGTATGATTTGGACAAGTTGCTTCAGCCTCGGGTTCCAATTTTCTCAGTTCTAAACTGGTAATGACAGCACCACCCATCACACAGGGGTGCTATAAGGGTTAAGGAAGGTATGGGGACATTTATAGATGAGCATCTGACACTGTGGAAGCCCTCAACTAAATGTTAATCGTTATTATCTAAGGGTTGTTCTTTTTTTAAGGATTTTTACTAAAAATATAGCTAACATACAATATTATATTAGTTTCAGGGGTATACCATAATTACTGAACATTTCTATACCTAAAGAAGTGATCACATGATAAGTCCAGCAACCATCTGACACTGTGCCACACTATCACAATATTATTGACTATATTCCCTATGCTGTACTTTACATCCCCATGACTTAATTGTTTTATACCTGGAAATTTGAACCTCTTATTCCCCTTGACTTTTCCCCTATTTTTTAACTTTTTAATTACTTTGACATTTCAGGTGTACAGCATAATGGTTAGACATTTATATAATTTAAGAAGTGATCCCCCTATTTAGTCTAGTACTCACCAAGCACTATATGTAGTTATTACCATATAATTGACTATATTCCCTATGCTTTAATTTACACCCCTATGACTATTTTATAACTAATTTGTACCACCCTGCTCCGCACCACCCTCCCATCTCTCACCCCAACAAATCTAGTATCCGTCTGACACTGTATGTAGTTATTACAATATTATCAACTATATCCCTTATGCTATAACCTACATCCCCATAACTACTTTGTAACAATCAATTTGTACTTTTTAATCCCTTCCCCTTATTTCACCTACACCCTTAACCCCCCTCCCATCTGGCAACCATCAAAATGTTTTCTGTATCTACGAGTTTGTTTCTGTTTTGTTAGTTAATTTTGTTCTTAGATTCCACATATAAGAGAAATCACATTGCATCTGTCTTTCTCTGTCTGATGTACTACACTCAGCACAACACCCTCCAGGTCCATCCATGCTGCTGCAGATTCAAGAACCCATTCCCTTTCATAGCCGAGCAATATTCCATTGTATATATGTACCACCTCCTCTTTATCCATTCATTCATTGACGAACACCCAGGCTGCCTCCACATCTTGGCCATTGCAAACAATGCTGCTATGAACATACAGATGCCCACATCCCCTTGAAGTAGCATTTCAGGTTTATTCAGATAAATACCCTAAAGTGGGATTACTGGGTCTTTCATTGTCTCTTCTTATAGCCTTTGTTTTAAAGTCTATTTTGTCTGGTCTAAGTATTGCTACCCAAGCTTATTTTGTTTTGTTTTGTTTTCATTTCCATTTCCATAAATATCTTTTTTCATTCCTTTACTTTCTGCCTGTGTGTGTCTTTCAATCTCAAGTGAGTCTCTTGTAGGCAGCATATGTAAGAGTTTTGTTTTCTTATCCATCCGCCCTCCTATGTCTTTTGATTGGAGCATTTAATACATTTACATTGGAAGTAATTATTGATCAATATGTAGCTATTGTCATTTTATTATTCATAATTTTTATTTTGCCCCCCAACTTAAAGAGGTTCCTCTAACATTCCTTGTAATAATGGTTTGGTGGTGATGAACTCCTTTAGCTTTTTCTTGTCTGGGAAGCTGTTTATCTGGCCTGCAATTTTAAATGATAGTCTTTCTAGATAGATTAGTTTTGGTTGTAGGTCTTTGCTTTTCATCACATTGAATATTTTCTCCAGTCCCTTCTGGCCTGCAATGTTTCTGTTGAGAAATCACCTGACAGTCTTATGGGAGCTCTCTTATAAGTTACTAATTGCTTTTCTCTTCCTCCTTTTAGGATTCTCTCTTTGTCTTTAACCTTTGCCATTTTGATGTGTCTAGGTGTGGGCCTCTTTGGTTTCATCCTGTTTGGGACTGTGCGCTTACTCGATTTGTATGTCTACTTCCTTTTCCAGGTTAGGAAAGTTTTCTGTCATTATCTTTTCAAATAGGTTCTCAATCTCTTGCTTTCTCTCTTCTCCTTCTGGTACCCCTATGATGTGAATGTTGCTATGCCTGATGTTGTCCCAGAGGTCTCTTAAACTCTCCTCATTTTTTAAATTCTTTTTTTCTTTTTGCTGTTCTGATTGGGTGTTTTATTCTATCTTGTCTTCCAAGTCTCTGATTTGATCTTCTGCTTTATCTAGTCTGCTGGTGATTCCTTCTGGAACATTCTTCATTTCAGTTATTGTATTTTTTACTTCTGACTGATTCTTTTTTATGGTTTCTATGTTTTGGGTGGTTTTTTTGTTTGTTTTTCATACTTGAAACCCCTTTGTTGAAGTTCTCACTAAGTTCCTTGAGCATCCTTATAACTATTGCTTTGAACTCTGTCTCTGATAGGTTGCTTGCTTCTATTTCATTTAATTCTTCTTCTGGATTTTTCTGCTGTTCTTTCATTTGGGATGCATCTCTTTGTTTACTCATTTGGCTGCCTCTCTGTTTTTGTTTCTATATTAGGTAGATCTGCTATGTTTCCCAGTGTTGGCTAGGTGGCCTTATGTAGTAGATGACCTGTGGGGCCCAGAGGCACAGTCTCCCTGGTTAGCTGCTCTGGGTGCTCCAAGAGTGTCTCTTGTGTGGGTTGTGTGTGCTCTCCTGTTGTAGTTGAGCCTTGATTGCTGTTGGCATGTCAATGGATGGGGATGACCCACAGGCTGATTGGCTGTGGGGTTTGGCCACATTCACAACTTATAGGCTGCACTGCAGGAGGCTTACATCCTGAGTGGGATTCATCCCAGCGGGCTCTAATACCTATTGAGACTACCCTTTGTTTATGCCACTTGTGGAGCTAATTGGTTGGTGCTCTGCTGTGGTCTGAAGTCAACCTCCAGGTATGTTGGTTCTGGGGTCTCTTGGGAGCAGCTCCAGTGCAGGCCCAGGTCAGCCACTGCCTGTGACTGGCTGGAGGCTGCCTGGTAGGAGCTACAAAGTGATCCACAGTAGTTTGTTGCCTGTGCTAAACCTGGAAGTACGTGAGAGAGGCCACACTGGCAACTGAGAGCATCTGCCACCAGTACCGGGCCTGGGATAGGTCCAGAAAAAGCCAGGACAGCTTGAGGCCTTCTGCTGCCTGCCAGCTCCCTTAAGGTCCAGCCACTAATAAAGCCTCGTGCAGTATGTTAGTTGGGTGAGGCAGGATTTGAGGGAGTCACTAGATTGGGAAGAGATGTGGTCACCAGGTTAATGTAGACTCTGGTTTTGTGCCAGTGCTGAGCCTGGAGTGACTTAGCAAAAGTCTCAGAACACACCAAGGTCAGTTGCCACCTGTCTAGGCCTGTGGACTCTAATAGTTTTCCAAAAAAGAATGCAATGTGGGAGGCGCTCACTGCTCTTGGAGAAAGTGCCTCCAGCGGTACACTTGTTGGGTATGGTGTGGTTCCAGCTGAGTCATCAGGGTGGAGCTCACCAGGCCAATCAGATTCATAGATTTGGCCTGTGGGGGCGGGCTCAACATAGGAAAGATGGAACCAGCCTCCTAGCTGCATGGGAGAAGGACTCTTTACCGGGAAAATGCCGACTATCCTCCAGTCTTTCTCCTGAAGTGCATACCTCAGCCTGCCCCACATATGTCTCCGAGGCCCCCCAAGTCACCATCCTGCCACTAGAGCCCAAGGGGAGTGCCTACGAGCAAATGAGTCTGTGCATGGGCCTTTTAAGTTGAGCCGGCCGAGTGGCACGTTGGTTAAGAGCTGGCTTGGGACGCCAGAGGGCCCCGGTTCGGATCCCACATGAGGGCCAGTGACACTACAGCTAA
>NW_017731637.1:1682795-1705635 GCF_001890085.2 Hipposideros armiger | reverse complement strand
ACAGACAGACAGACAGAGACAGAGACAGAGGAAGTGTGAATTACTTTTAAAAGATGAAACCAGCAGATGCTATATGGTTTCTTTGCTCTGGGCCAGCTCAGAGGAATAAAATATTCAAGACTGTTTTTGACAGGCTGAGCCTAAGAACATTGTCCACACCCACAGCCCTTTCTAAGGGAGGCTGCTCCACCCATAGCCCCTATGGCTCAGGCACCCACGTTTTGCCCTCCTTCATCTCCAGCCACATCCGATCCAAAGGTGTATAACCCTTCAACTCGCCTGGGACACGCAGCTCATTGACTGGTCAGAAGATGAACTGGGTCAATCCGATTCCTATTCTCCGAGATCTAAATGATTAAAAAACAGAGGTGACGAGTAGTGGGAGTTCGAACTGAAAAATCGTGAGGCGGAAAGGGGCAAGGGTATCCTGGGGGACCACACACAGGCCAGGATGTGAGGGAGCAGAACCAAAGTATCAGTAGAGGAGTAACACACTGCAAGAAGCAGAAGTACCATGATTAGAAATAATGTTTTATTTCTCCACCGTAATGTATCTATCCACTCCTAAAATCACACTGTGGCATTGTCATCACTGGTAGTTGTATTACCTCTGAAAGCTCAACTTCAAGTCCCCTGTTGTCTGAGCATCATCCTTTGACCTTCAGACTACTTACTCCATTGTGAAGGGTATATGTGATGGATATATAAGGGGTGCCCAGCTATCTGGTAAAACATTATTTTGGGGTGTGTCTATGAGGGTGTTTCCAGATAAGATTAGGGTTTGAGTTGGTGAACTCAGTAAAGTAGATTGTCTCTGCCCCATTGTGGGTGAACATTGTCCAATCAATTGAAGGCATGAATAAAACAAAAAGATGGAGGAAGGAGGAATTCACCTCCCATCCCCCTTTTTTTTTTCTTGTCTCACTCTTTGAATTGGTACAGCTCATCTCATCTTCTCCTGCCCTTGAACTGGGATTTCCATCGTGGGCTCCCCTCGTTCACAGGCTTTTGGCCTGGCACTAAATTATACTACTGGCTTTCCTGGCTTTCCATCTTGCAGATGGAAGATTGTGATACTTTGGGGCTTTCCTAGTCATGTGAGCCAATTCTGCATAATAAAAATCTTTCTAATATCCTATTGGTTCTGTTTCCCTGGAGAACTCTAATACATCTAGTACCTTCACTGTAGCAATCCTTTGACATTGATGAGCTTCTCAATATCTTGGCCCTAATATTTTCGCATCATCAGTCCACCCTACATACTCTATTATAGCCCCTCTGACCTCGTCTTTCTCTATCCTGCTCCTGTTGGCCATACTTCTGCCACATTGACCATTGTTCACATCCCTGAAAACCTCTAGCTTTTCCCACTTAAAGGCCTTTGTGCTTGCTATTTCCTCTGCCTGGAATATTCTTCCTCCTTTTGTTTTGTATTTGGCTAAAAGCAATTTTTAATGACTAATTAATGGATACATACAATATTTATAAAATATATATTTTGTTTAAAGAAAAACATACCTTACACTTGTGTACCTGCCAATCATCATTTACTATCAACTCTGTGAGCTCCTCCCTGATCCCAGCCCCTCTGAGATAAGCATTAACCTGAAAATGTTTTTTTTAAGATTTTATTGGGGAATTGGGGGAGGGGAACAGACAAGTTGCTGTCCTTTTGTTCTTCAGTCTAGTTGTGGAGGACGTTGCTTCACTGGCCCATGTTGGTATTATCATTGCGCTCTTCCTGGGTGAGGCAGATCGGTCGCCGGCCTCTGGACGGTCGCTCACGGCGGCTCTTGGCAGCTCACGCTGGCTGCCAGCCACACACAGTAGCTTATGGCAGCCCACTGCAGCAGGGGCTGCAACCTACGCTGTTGCCGGTAACTCACAGCAGCCCAGCTCCAGGTTGAGCTGTTGTTCACCATCTTAGCTGTAGAGGGCGGTGTCACTGGCCCTCATGTGGGATCCGAACCAGCGCCCTGCTGCTCAGAACTGGCGTCCCAAGCCAGCTCTTAACCAATGCACCACTCGGCCGGCCCCAGCACTAACCTGAATTTAGTGTTGAGCATTTTCTTGCTTTGCTTTACTGTTTTACCACATTTGTTTGTATCTCTAAACAATACCTTGTTTAGTTTGCATGTTAATGAAATCACACTACTTCTGCCACTTGTTTTTTTTTTTTTTCACTTTGTTTTATATTCCTGAGGCTCATCATGATGTTGAGTGAAGCTGTAATTCATTCCTTTTTCCTGGTATATATTTCATTACATTAAAATGCCATAAGGACCTGGCCCAGTCACATATGCTGGTAGGCAGTCAAGGTCTCCTGGCTCTTCAGGACACTATGTACATGGGAGCAGACCAGTAGGGCCTGCTAAATGGTTTTTCTCATGAAATGTGCTTTGTTTGTTTACGTGTATAACCTTGCTGTTTCTCTGCCTGTGTGTAGATCACTACCCCTCCAGATGGCCACCACCAGAGACTCTCCCTGGTCTGTAAGTCTCAATAAGCCTATGTCCTGCACTCAGCCACCTGGTGGGTTCTTTGGGCTTGTGGCTTCTCAGGCACAAATCTTGGAACAACTTGAACTCAGTCTAAACACATACCAATTATCCATTTTATATCCAATTATAGGTGGACATTTGAGGTTTTCCCCACTTTTTGCAATTACAGCAAAACTACAAATTTTTTTGGACATTATATCCTAATGCACATGTATCAGAGTTTCTCTAAGGCATATACCTAGGGGTGAACTGGTGGGTTCTAGGATGTAAGTACATTATATAAAATTTTTCTAGGTAACAAGAAATTGTTTTCAAAATTTTTCCAATTTGTACTCTCATCAACAATAAATGAGAATTCCTATTGACCTATATCCTTGCCAATATTTGGTATCACCTAACTTTTAAACTTTTGCCAATCTGGTAGGTATAAAGTGATAGTTCATTATGCTTCAAATTTGCTTTCTGCTGATTACCTGCCCTGATCTCTGCAGGTCTGGGTTCCTCTTTGCATTGAGCTGAAACACTACCACCTGAGACACCTTGTAACTCACCTATTTCATCCTATTTTAATTCTCATTATCTGATATTTTCCTTTCTCTCCTTTCAAAAAATATTTTATTGGTCTATTTTATTCCTTCCTACACAGCTTGTACATAGTAGCTGCTCAATAGATACTTACTGACTATTGGTCAAGTGAATGAGTGTACTAACTTCAGTTCTGTTCAGGTCAGCATTTGCTGATTAATGGTCCTATCTTTCTTCTTGTTTGGTTTATATTCTATCACGTTGCTTTCAGTTTCTTCTTATACAGTCCCCATTGCTTTTCATTAGTGTCTACTTTTCTCTTTGTCTTCTTTCTTGCTAACTTCTTTTTTCTTGGTGGGGTCTCTCTCTTGCTTCTACACTTGCTGCCAGTCTTCAGCCTTCTGGAGACCTTATTTATATCTTTCAAAACCAACTTTTCAATGAATAACCCTGGTATCCAGCCCCCCAGTAAGGTAGACAAAATAATCACTCATTCAAGTCATCTGCTCTATGAGTCTGGTGTCTTTTGTAAGAGGTGATTAACTCTAAAGGCAGAAGGCACATACCATCTGGAGTTCATTTCAACTTACCTTCTCGCCCATATCCTGGTAAATTTTACAACATTGATTGCGCAATAGCAGCAAATGGGGGTAAATATATGTGGAAGATAGAGCCATATATCACACAACAAAGTTTTAAACACAAGTGAGGAAAAAGTATTACTTCTCTTCTAAAGTAGTGGAAGTAATCATTTTTCACGATCTTTTCTGAAATATACTCTCGTATACTTCTTTTTTAAAACTTTATTCAGTTACAGCTGACAGTCAATATTATTTTATATCACATTTTGTTTGATTATTTTTGTTACGATTATTTTATATCATTTATATCAGTCCCAGGTGTATAGCACAGAGGTTAGACATTTATATAATTTATGCAGTGATCCCACTAAGTCTAGTACCCACCTGGCACTATACATAGTTGTTGCAATATTATTGACTGTATCCTCTATGTTGTAGTTTACATCCCCATGACTGTTTTGTAACTGCCAATTTATATTTCTTAATCCCTTCACCTTTTCACCCAGTTCCCCAAACCCACTTCTCTCTGGCAACAATCAGTTTGTTTCCTGTATCTATGAGACTGTTTCTATTTTGTTTGTTCATTAATTTTGTTCTTTAGATTCCACATATAAGTGAGATCATATTATATTTCTCTTTCTGAGTCTGCCTTATTTCACTTAGCATAATAACCTCTCAGTCTATCCATGTTGTCGCAAATGATAAGGTTTCATTCTTGTTTAGGGTGGAGTAATATCCCATTGTGTATATATACCACCTGTTCTTTATCCAATTGTCTATTGATGGGCACTTGTGTTGCTTTCATATCTTGGCTATTCTAAATTATGCTGCAATGATCATAGGAGTGTATACATCTTTTCAAATTAGTGTTTTGGATTTCTTCAGATAAATACCTAGAAGTGGAATTGCTGGATCATAATGTAGTTCTATTTTTAATTTTTGAGGAACCTCCAAACCATTTTCCGTAGTGGCTGCACCAATTTGCAGTCCCATCAACAGTACATAAGGGTTCCCTTTTCTTTGTATCCTCACCAACACTTGTTTGTTGATATATTGATGAAGGCCATTCTAACAGCTTTGAGGTGATACATCATTGTGGTTCAGATTTTCTGTTTCTTCTTAATTCAGTCTCAGAAGATTATATGTTTCTAGGAATTAAGCCATTTCTTTTTTTTTTTTTCTTTTTTTGTTAAGATTTTATTGGGGAATTGGGGGAGGGGAACAGCGCTGGGAAATCAGGGGAAGGGGAACAGGCAAGTTGCTGTCCTTTTGTTCTTCAGTCTAGTTTTGGAGGACATTGCTTCACTGGCCCATGTTGGTATTATCATTGCTCTCTTCCCAGGTGAGGCAGATGGGTCGCTGGCTCTGGATGGCCACTCATGGCGGCTCTTGGCAGCTCACACTGGCTGCTGGCCACTCACACTGGCTGCCAGCCACACACGTTAGCTTATGGCAGCCTATTGTAGCAGGGGCTGCAGCCTACGCCATTGCTGGCATCTCACGGCAGCCCAGCTCCAGGTTGAGCTGTTGTTCACCACCTTAGCTGTAGAGGGCAATGTCGCTGGCCCTCATGTGGGATCCGAACCAGGGCCCTGCTTCTCAGAACTGGCGTCCCAAGTCAGCTCTTAACCAACGAACCACTCGGCCAGCCTGGAATGTATATTCTGCTGCTTTGGGGTAATATGCTCTAAAAATATCAATTAAATCATCTGGCATAGTGTGTCATTTAAGGCTGCTCTTTCTCTGTTGATTTTTTGTCTGCAAGATCTGTCCATTCGTTGTCAATGGGGTGTTAAAATCCCTACAATGGTTGCATTGCTGTCAATTTCTCCCTTTATGTCAGTCAATATTTGCTTTATACATTTAGGTGTTCCTATGTTGGGTGCATAAACACAAGAGTTATATCCTCTTGTTGGATTGATCCCTTTTTCATTATGTAGTGTCCCTCTTTGTCTCTTATTATAGCCTTTATTATAAAGTCTATTATGTCTGGTATAAGTATTGCCACTCCAGCTTTTTGTTTGTTTGTTTCTACTTGCATGAAATGACTTTTTGCATTCCTTTATTTTTAGTCTGTATGTGCATTTCAATCAAAGCAGATCTCTTGTAGACAGCATATACATGGTCTTGTTTTCTTATACTTTCCACCACTCTACATCTTTTCATTGGAGCACTTAATCCATTTACATTTAAAGTGATTATTGATAGATACGTAATGCTTGTCATTTATTATTCATCTTTATTTTTTTCCCTTCTTCTTCTTAAAGAAGTCCCTATGCCATTCCTTGTAATAATGGTTTTGTGGTGATGTACTTCTTTAGCTTGTTGTTGTCTGGGAAGCTGATTCTCTGTCATTTGATTTTAAATGGTAGGCTTGCTGGGTAGAGTAGTCTTGGTTGTAAGTCCTTGCTTTTCATCATTGAACATTTTGTGCCAATTCATTCTAGACTTCAAAGTTTCTGTTGAGAAATTAGCTGACAATCTGATGGAAGCTTCCTTATAAGTAACTAGTTGTCTTTCTCTTGCTGCTTTTAGGATTCTCTCTTTATCTTAAGCCTTTGCCATTTTAATTATAGTGTGTCTTGGTGTGGGCCTGTTTGGGTTCATCTTGTTTGGGATTCTCTGCACTTCCTGCAGCCATATGTCTATTTCCTTCTCCAGGTTAGGAAAGTTTTTCATCATTATTTATTCAAATAGGTTCTCAATCCATTGCTCTCTGTCTCCTCCTTCTGGTACCCCAATGATGTGAATGTTGGTATGCTTCATATTGTCTCCAAGGTCTCTGAAACTACCCTCATTTTTTAAAATTCTTCTTTCTTTTTGCTGATCCAATTGTGTGTTTTCTGCTACCTTGTCTTCCAAATCACTGATTTGATCTTCTGCTTCTTCTAGCCTGCTGGTGACTCCTTCTAATGCATTCTTCATTTTAGTTATTGTATTCTTCACTTCTGACTAGTTATTTTTAATGGTTTCTATGTCCTTTTTATATGTTTATTATGTTCTTGTTGAAATTCTCACTAAGGTCCTTGAGCATGCTTATAACCATTGCTTTGAATTCTGTATCTGGTAGGTTGCTTGCCTCCATTTCATTTAGTCCCTTTTCTGGAGTTTTCTCCTGTTCTTTCATTTGGGACAAATTTCTTGTTTCCTCATTTTGCCTGCCTCTCTGTGTTTGTTTCTATGTACTAGGTAGGGCTGCTATGTCTCCTAGTCTTGTTGGGTGGCCTTATGTAGTAGAGGTCCTGTGGGGCCCAGTAGCACAGTCTCCTTAGTGACCTTTTTCAGGTGTTCCAGCAGTGTCCTTTTGTGTGTTTTGTGTGTGTCTTTCTGTTATAGTTAAGCCTTGATTGCTGTTGGCATGTCAGTGGGTGGGATTGACCCTCAGGCTGACTGGTTGTGGGGTTCAGTCATGTCCACAGCATAGAGATTTCTGTGCAGGGGTTTATCCCATTGATCAGGATTTGCCTCAGCAGGCTCTGGTGAATGCTGAAACCGCCTTTTGGGTATACCTCTGGTGGGTCTAATTAGGTGGTGTTCTTTGTGGTCTGACACTGACCTCCAGGTGTGCTGGTTCTGGTGCCTCTTGGGAAGGGCTTTGGTACAAGACCAAATCAACCACTGCCTGTGACCAGCCAATGACTACCTGCTAGAAGCTACAAAGAAGTCTGTAGGTGTTTGCTGCCTGTGCTAGACCTGGAGGCATGTGGGAAAGGCCACACTGCAAACTGAGGATGTCTGCCACCAGTATGCAGCCTGAGGTAGCTCTCAAAATGCCCAAGGCACCATGAGGCCTGCTTTTGCTTGCCAGCTCCTATAAGGCTCAGCCACTGATAGAGCTTTGTGTTGTATGCAAGTTGGGTGAGGTGGGGTCTCAGGGAGTCACCAGGGTGGGATGAATGTTCACCAGGTTAATATAGATTCTGGTTTGGTGCCAATGCTGAGCTTGGAGCTACTCAGCAAAAGGCTGAGAACACACCTAAGCCAGTCGCCACCTGCCTGGGGCCAACAGACCCCTGAGACTTGTCCAAGAAAGAATGCAATGCAGGCAGGGCTGACTGCTGGCCAGGATATTGTGAGTTGGGTGGGGCAGGGTTCCATGGAAACATGAGGGTGGAGCAAGTGGAGCTGATCAGGCCAATGAAGAATTAGATTTGGCCATGGGCTTGGGGGAGGGCTCAACACAAGAAAGATGGCACCCACGTACTGTCTGCACAGGAGAAGGATTCTACACAGGGAAAATGGCTACTGTACCTCCAGTTCTCACCCTAAAGCAACACAGCTCATTCTCTTCCTGTATGTTTCTAATGCCTCTCAAGTTATTGTCCCTCTGCTAAAGCCCAGGATGAGTGCTTGTGAGTGAGTGAGTCTGTGTGCCATCCCTTTAAGAGATCACCTGGATTTTCTGCAGCCTTTTATCCTACACAGACAGGCAGAATCCCACTGTTTTTTACAGCCAGATGTTGTAGGAGCTCCTCTTCCCAGCACTGGTACTCTGGTCTGGTGAGCCTGGTGTGGGGCTGGTGTTTCTCAATCCTTTGGGGGGCAACTCCATGGCTAAGATATCCCTCCCAATTCTCAACTACCATGTACCAGTGTGGGACTGGCCCATTCCTTGTCTCTACCTCTCTTACCAGTCTCTATGTGACTTCTTCTTTCTGGCCTTAGTTATAAAACTTCTGTTTAGCTGGACTTCAGGTGGTTTTCCAGGCATATTGTTCTATAAGTTAGTTGTAAATTTAATGTGGTCATGGGAGGAGGAAAGCACAGCATTTACCTATACCATCATCTTAGATCATTCCATCATGTTACTTTATTTTTTTTTTCTTAAAGATTTTATTGGGGAATTGGGGGAGGGAAACAGCGTTGGGGAATCAGGGAAGGGGAACAGACAAGTTGCTATCCTTTTGTTCTTCAGTCTAGTTGTGGAGGATGTCGCTTCACTGGCCCATGTTGGTTCTTCTTGGGTGAAGCAGTAGCTCACCAGCCATTGGATAGCTGTTCACAGCGGCTTACAGCAGCTCGCCAAAGCGCATGCCAGTTGCCAGCCAGCCCCACTGTAGCCTACGCCGTCGCTGGTGACTCACGGCAACCCAGCTCCAGGTCGAGCTGTTGTTCACCATCTTAACTCTAGAGGGCACAGCGTCACTGGCCCTCTATGTGGGATCTGAACCAGGGCCCCTCTGCTCAGAGCTGGCGTCCCAAGCCAACTCTTAACCAACGCGCCACTCAGCCAGTCCCCATCATGTTACTTCTATAATTAAAATTCACTAAGACAAAAATTCAGTTTTTATCATATTATTGTGTGCTGCACAAACATGGTGGATCAACTACCTGCTCCTCTGTTCCCTGTCCTAGAATCCTATTAAATGACTGTAAAGGAAGTAAAAAATATACAAAATTCTAACAAGACAAAGTGAGCCAGATAGGAAACAGTATAAACGAGAGAGATTTCAACAAAATCTTGGGTGATAAAGGATTTTAACTAATGTTGGTGTCTACAGAGAGGGAGTATGATGGGAAGCCAATAATTCCTCTTTAAACTTATGGAAAGGCTTTGCACAGGTGTGAGGTGCTGTGAGGCAAAGGACTAAGAAGGGGAGACTTGGTGAGAGACTGTCTGTGGAGCTGTTAGACACCCTTCCCTGTCCTTGTGAAATTAGATAACTTCCATCCCTCCTCTCACACATTAAAATTTTATTCTCTAGAGAAACTGAACTTAAGAAATTTGGGAGAATCACAGAGAAAGGGAATAGGAAGGGATGTGATGCAAGTTAAAAACAAGGGAATTTAGTAAAAATCTGCTGATTGTATAGTAAGTGTTCAAGCCCCATCTCCACACTTTGCTTTCAGGAAGTTGGCAGCCAGGCTTACAGTCTTCTCCAACCCTGGAGATAAGATCAGAGTATTGGGAGACTGTGAATGAACTTACAAAAAGACCACAGGTACTGACACTAGAAGACTCTCTATTGAAAAGGCAAACTTGCCAATTGATCTCCCTATGGTGAGACCCTACAAATTCTCACAACTGAGTTTGCAGTTAGCTTTATGCTTAAATATAAATGAATTGGCAAAATCAACAGCATTTGTGCATAACTTCCAAAATGAAAGAGAGATACAATAAACAAAGAATGAAAGAAGGAACATAGAGAAAACATATCATGCTGAAAACAGACAAAAATATAAAAGAATTAATATTCTATGGTAGAGGAAAAGAGAGTGAAATTATAATGGGATAGAAACAAGGGTAATCTTTGTGTTGATGTATCTTATGTGATAAAGTTATGCACACATATTGTACAAATGTCAGTTTCCTGATTTCGATATTGTATTACAAGTATGTAAGTTATAACCATTGAGGGAAACTGGGCAAAGGAGTGGAGGATGCTTGGGACCTCCCTGCACTATCTTTGCAACTTCCTGTCAATCTATAATTATCTCAAAATAAAAAGTAAAAAAATCTAATATCCCCAGTGAGTCAAGAGAAGATACTGCGCCCAAAACAAGAATGAGATACTATAAAAATAATCAAAAGAAGAGAAATTTCTTTGAGATTAAAAATGGTATATCTCCAAGAAATGTAAGGGCTGAAAGATGATACTGAAGAAATCTCACATAAAGTAGAAGTGGAATTAAAGCAATTAAAAATATGGGAGAAAAATAAGAAAATTAGAAGACTAGTCTAGAATATCCAGTGTGAATGAATAGGAGTTCCATAAAGGAGAAGCGAGAAAACAGGGGTAAGAAATTATCAAAGCGATAAATTGAGGTAACTTCTCAGAACTGAAGGACTTGAGTTCCCAAATGACAGGACTCACTGAATGCCCAGCACAACAACTGAAAAAAGACCACACCAAAGCTTGTCATTTTGAAATTGCACAGCACACAAGATAAAGATTCTGAAAGCTTCTGGAGAGAAAAAGTACCCAACAATCTAAAAAGGATCATGCATCAGACCTTTGATCCCTGAATAGTAGTATCAGAGTTAGGAGACAATGGAGCAATGCTGAGTGACAATGTTCTTCAATCTAGAATTCTCACACTGAGGTTAGAATTAAGGCATTTTCAAAGCCCTCAAAACAATGATCTTCCTTTTGCACTAAGAAAGAAACCATACCAGAGTATGTGCTCCTCCAAAACAAAGGAGTAAACCAAGAAAGAGTAAGACATCGGTCCAGAAAACAGAGAATCTGACACAGAGAATGGCAAAAGAAAAGTCCTGAGGTGGCATTAAAGGAAAATGACAGGATAAAATGTGTGCAGCAGGCCTGAGCAGGAAACAGTTCAGCTTGGAGTAGGAGAGTGGGGGGCTCCAGGGGAAAAAAATATATAGCTGATGCATTTGAGTGTCTGGAAAATATTACTGATGGGCACATGATAATAATGAAGTAGTATTTGGGGAAATTCACCACAGGTACATAAAATATCTATCTGGCAGATAAAAACAAAGCATGTCCTTATTCTAAGAAAAATGAGGAGTTATACAATAAAGGGGCCTGGGCATAATGTACAAGTCACTGAAGGGGGTGATGTTAGACTTCACCAGAAGTTGTGTCATAATTGTACTGAGGGAATGTTAGGAGGAGAGGTGGGGATAGGAAATGAAGTAGATTAGACTTATTTCCCTACCATGGCAGAAAGTAAAAAAATATGGCTTAAAATAGATAGAACAAAACATTACAGTTTAAGCATATTGCTAGGAAGTAAATAAAAGCAGTAAAAGCTAGAAAAGTGGAGAGTGGTTGCTGCTTGAAATAGGACTTGGGGGAATAGAGCAGAAGGCTAGGGATTTTATTGTAAGCCTTTAGTACTTTTAGTACTTTTAAGTTTTGGAACTATGTACATACACAGAGGGTGCCAAAAAATATATACACATTTTAAGAAAGGAAAGAACTGTATTAAAATTGTAATACTCAATATATACCAATAACAAAAGATGAATACAAGTCATGTATATACATTTTTTGGCACCCCCGGTATTTTAAAAAGTTAAGGGTAATATTTACTTTCATAATAAGTATTATGTGTAATTCAAATGAGTAAAAATGAAAATCAAAGTAAAAATGAAACTTTCCTCAAAATTACTGCACAGGAACCTCAATAAGTGTTCTTTTTATCTCTGTGTGTGTAATATAGGAGAATAATACAAATCAAGACCAAGCAAGCTAATCCAAAAAATTACATTTTTAAATAGCAAATTCCTGAAGACTCTTGTGGGAAATATATCATTGGTCCTGTTTCCCCATCTTCTTCATCTCTACTGTATTAATCTATGTAGATCTTCAGTAAGATCATCTTTAACATTTTCAGCCATTAAAAAAACCAATTCTGCTTGATTTATTTACTTAAGAGAATAGACTAATACATTTTAAGAGTTTTTAAATGTCAATAGTTGATATACAAAACGTCAGGGGTCACATCT
Source organism: Hipposideros armiger (assembly GCF_001890085.2). NCBI lineage: Eukaryota > Metazoa > Chordata > Mammalia > Chiroptera > Hipposideridae > Hipposideros > Hipposideros armiger. Next base: position 1,693,609 of record NW_017731637.1, on the reverse strand, counting down.
ATCTTATCGCTTCTGTAATCCCAGATCTGGAACTATGACTGGTGCCTCGTAACTGCTCAATAAATTTTCATATCTTGAATGATTATTATTAACTAAGAAAGCTACTTGATCAGAAGATCCTATCCTCTTTGCATTCTGATTCATCAGGCGTTTACAAATGCAACAAAGTAACATTCCACGTTTTTTATTTTACTATAGGTTTAGTTTTTGCCAATTAAACAAATAATTTAAAAAATTCAAGATTACAATAAATAAATCACTGTCAATCTTCAAAGTCTGTCAGAAGATGAGGCTGGTTTCTTTTGGTCTCTGCATTGCCCAAGTTCCCTGCTACAGGAAACTGCCCCTCCACAACCCTCCACAAATGTCATCCCCTGTCCAGGGAGTGGTGCACTAGCCATGTTTTGTGGCATGCCACACTTGTTTCCTGGCCTCTGCTGGTTTGACCAGGATTGAGCACCTGACCTGAGGGAAGCCAATCCATTGACTGGTGAGCAACCTTTGGCCCATTAAAATAAACTGGGCTAATCAAATGCTCTGTCTTAGAAATTTGAATTTGGAAAATGGAGAGATGGAGTCAGTTGGTGCTAGTGACAAACCTCAAAAAGGTGACACAGAGTAGAATGGGGGCCATAAAATCCATGGCCATGTTCCAGCCAAAGTTATAAAGAAGCAAAAACTGAGCAAGTCAAGGAAGCCCATTGGTAGTAGGACAAGAATAAGGAGATCCGCAGAGTAAGTCATATTAAAACCAGAGCCTCAAGTGTAAGAATGACCTGCTGCTCAGGCCCTCTCTTGTGGTAGGCAGGACAATAGCCTCCCAAAGATGTCTCTGTCCTAATCCCCAGAAGCTGTGTGACTACATTATATTACACAACAATGGGAGGATTAAGGTATCAGATGGAAATAAATTTGCCAATCATCTGATCTTGAGATGGGGAGATTATCCTGAATTATCTGGGTGAGCACAATGTAATCACAGGATCCTTATAAAAGGGAGGTACAAGGGGAATAATCAGAGAGATGACAGTGTGAGAATGACAGCCTGATATTGCTGGCTTTGAAGGTGGAATGAGGCCATGAGCCAAGGAATGTGGCTGGCTTCTAGAAGCTGTAAAAAGCCAAGAAAATGGACTCTCCCCTAGAGCTTCCAGAAAGGAATGCAGCCTTGCTGACCTCTTGACTTTAACCCAGTGAGACCCATTTCAGACTACAGACCTCCAGAACGATTAGATAATGTTTATGTTGTTTTAAGCAATTGTTTTGTGGTAATTTGTTACAGAAGCTATAGGAAATGAATACAGCTTTCATCTGAGCATTGTCCAGGCTGCCCCCGCAGCAGTCTTTACATCACCTTTTGGGAGATACAGCTTTTCCAAGGACATACCTTTGCTCTAACATGAGCCAGACAAAGCAGGAAGACTACGTCTTTTGAAAATGCAGTTTCTCTCCTTCTGCTTCTAAAGTCCTTCTAACTATTTTGGTTAAGAGCTGAAACAAACACAGTGGTTTGCATTTGGGAGTCATCACACTTGGGAATTTAAATGGACTCTACAATAGTTGGCAATCTGATTTTTCTGTTTCTCTTGCCTAATTGTAGATTTTATTTAAAGCTGCAAACACTGGAAAACACTGCCCTCTTGCAATGTGTCAGATACTATCTGCCAGGAAGGGTTGAGAGAGAGGCAACAAGGAGGTTCTGTGGTGCCTGGCAGTGGTGGCAGACAGTTTGTGGTCTCTACCCTTACAACACCTTCATCCTGTTTGATGCAACCCTGTTGATGCAGTGTGAAAGGCTCCTGTTTGAGTTACTTCCTTATACTCAAGCACAAGTATTGGGACCTGCATGTTTGATAATCACATATTCATTAAGTTGCATAAAAATTCTCAGCATGCGGAGACACCAAAACATGACCATTCCAGTGATGTATTTATGTAAGAAAAGGAGAAAAAGCAGAGTGAGGCACAACCTCGTTTTGACACAATTATGCCCACCTGCTTCCAATCACTTGGGGCTGTCGCTCTCAGCTTCTCTGATGATGCTGATGGTGGCGCTGACACTCTGGCCTTTGAGAAGACGAACCCAGCAAATTTCTTCCTGGTTCCTGAGTAAAGAAGCTGGTCCTATTTCCGGAACAAGCTGTAGAATTGTGGGATCCTTTCAGCTGCAGTCTTGTCTTATTTTTTCTTACCTTTCAAAAGTAAAATAGCTAAAGCTGGTTCTAGGTAAAATAGTGAAGCATTTGATCCATGTTTGCTCCTCACAAAATTCAGAAGGATTACAAAATTAAAACATTAGAGAACAAGGAATTTGAAATAAAGACAATTAAAATAGCTATAATAAGTCACCATTTTCCCATATCAAATGATTAAATATTTTTAAAGGCAACCCTCAATGTTTTGGTGAGTGTGTGGTAGACAGGATCATGTAGGCTGCTGGGTGTGTCCACAAGTGAGGATACAAATTTTCCAGAAAGCAATTTGGCTTTCTGTATCAAGTACCTTAAATATGTCTATATTTATAACCCTGAGATTATGCTGTTCAAAATACACCCTTTTTAAACTCATCCTTTTAGTTTCCTCACCTGTAAAATAGATATTAATAGAAACTATTTCATAAAGTGATGTGAGAAATAAATAATGGATAAATGTGTGTTTGACATTAGGCATAATTATTGATGAAAAATAAAAATCTTTCCAGATAAAATTATTACCACATTGTGGCATAGAAATTTTGGGAATTGATAGCTCCATGTGTTTGAGTGAACCTAAAAAACATTTTAGGAAGAGAGCTTTGGCCCACCCACTTTCCATTTAGTTTGTTTTTCTTTCTTTCTTTTTTTTAACATAAATTTAATATAAATTTATCTCATACTTTCTGTATTTCAGAACGCTAAGTGCAGAGTAGCTTGACTGGTTTATCTGCTTAGATTCTCACAAGGCTCATGTGATTACAATGGGCCCACCTGGATAACCTAGGATAATTTCCCTATCTTTTTTTTTTTTTTAAAGATTTTATTGGGGAATTAGGGGAGGGAACAGTGTAGGGGAATTGGGGAAGGGGAACAAACAAGTTGCTGTCCTTTTGTTCTTCAGTCTAGTTGTGGAGGACATCGCTTCACTAGCCCATGTTGGTGTTATCATTGTGCTTTTCCCGGGTGAGGCAGATTGGTCGCCGGTCACTGGAAGGCTGCTCACAGCAGTTCTTGGCAGCTCACGTCGGCTGCTGGCCACTCATGGTAGCTTACGGGAGCCCATTGCAGCTCTGTTGCAGCCTATGCCGGCGCAGGCGACTCATGGCAGCCCAGCTCCAGGTTGAGCTGTTGTTCACCATTTTAGCTGTAGAGGGCAGCATCACTGGCCTTAATGTGGGATTTGATCTGGGAACTGCTGCTCAGAGCTTGCATCCCAAGCCAACTCAACCAATGTACCACTCAGCCGGCCCAATTTTCATATCTTAATGTCAGCTCACTAGTAACCTTAAGTCTGTTAGCAAAGTCTCTCTTGCAATTTGCGATTACATAGTCTCAGGATCCCAGGATTAGGGCATAGACAACCTGGAATGGGGTTGGGGGAACGGGTGTGTGTGAAGTGGGGGCGTGGTCATTATTCATCCTACCGTAATTGGTAATAAAATGCCCATAAATCTTTCCTTATGAAAAATTTAACCAATTAAGATATATGTGAAGAATTCTTTCCCATTCAGTTCTTGAAATAGTTCTCTTAAAATGTCTCAAAATGGGCCGGCTGAGTGGCGCGTTGGTTAAGAACCGGCTTGGGATGCCAGAGGGCCCTGGTTCGGAATCCCACATGAGGGCCAGTGACACTGCCCTCTGCAGCTAAGATGGTGAACAACAGCTCAACTTGGAGCTGTGCTGCCATGGGTCGCCGACGACGGCGTAAGCTGCAGTCCCCTGCTGCAGTAGGCTGCCATAAGCTACCATGTGTAGCTGGCAGCCAGCATGAGCAGCCAGCAGCTGTTGTGAGCGGCTGTCCAGAGTCTGGCAACTGATCTGCCTCACCCGGGAAGAGCGCAATGATGGTGCCAGCTTGGACTAGTGAAGCAACGTCCTCCACAATTAGACTGAAGAACAAAAGACAGCAACTTGTCTGTTTTCCTTCCCCCAATTCCCCAACGCTGTTCCCATCCCCCAATTCCCCAATAAAATCTTTAAAAAAAAAAAGTCTCAAAATTATAGAAATTGGAGATAACTAATTCACACATATTGTCATAAAAAAAGTTAAGGCATTCTTTGACATAAGAAAGCTACACACATTTTTTTTTTCCATTACTTTTGGGCAAACTTAATTTTCTCCTGAGGGAACATTCTAGTGAGCACTCAGTGCCTGGAATTGTGTTTTCAGTGTGCGCTTATCAACCTTTCTTAATGGCCACTATTGTAGGGCTAGAATCTGGGTCTATTTGAAGGTTTTCAAAGGTCTTTGAAGAAGAAACCTTCCTGGACCCTAAGGAAATGTAATTCAGATTGGCTCTGCCTGGTAATAACTGGGTTATGGATGCGATGGGCAAATTAAGGTCTGTTGTGAAAGAAAAGTAGAGAACTCAGTTGTTTGGGAAGGTAGTAAAGATGGTATACAATAGGAGCCTTCTATTCTCACAGAGAATAAAGAAGAGAGAGCTGCAAGAAGTGAGTATGGGAAGGAGATCCAGTGACCTGGGACCTAAACAAGAAGGAATGGTCAGAATGGGGAGGAGAGGCTGTCAGGGGTGTGAAAGTAGGGTCAGGAGGAATTACAGGCCAGTTCTGGGTGCCTCTCATGTGCCTGGGAGCTGCCTTGAATGGTATCTTCATCACTGACCACCCAGCTTTCACACATGCGGTGACTTTCATCCCCTCCACCTCCAATCTGCATACAGCATAAACCTGGGCTGCACTTGCTCTGCGCCTCTTCGGCTGAAAGACTAGCAGGGATGCCACAGGCTTGTTTCTTTCCAACTACCTTGTGCAGACACCTCCCCAGGATAAACCCGAAGGGACTTCTGGGGGCCCTGATATGCTGAGAGAAGTCCCTCCCTGTGCTTGGGCAAGAGTCCTGCTGAACTGAGCAAGAGCTAGACCCTCAGGCTGGGACAGTGCTTACTGGAATTCCCATTACCTTTATAAGGTGATATTGTTTTCCTACTTTTTAAAAACTTATTTGTCTTTTACACAGGACATATTATCCACTTTGTCCACAGACAAATACAAATAGCTGTAATTCTATTTGCTCTGTAAAATTGGGGGACAGGAGCTACCATATTTTGCCATATATAATGCGCACTTTTTTGCCCAAATTTGTGAGGGAAAAATAAGGATATGCATTATACATGGGTTGTACTAATTCCATATCTATATAAATGTTTTTAGTTCTTTTATTTATGCTTATTAGTTAAAAGTGTTACTCTAGAAATCAATAATGATATCCATATGCAAAATAATACCTTGGACTATGATAATTGGTTTTGTTGAACTTATGACAAACTTGCAACAACCAAGAGTTCTTGGCCTTCTGTGATGCGTAAATATCGTACATTTGTTACTGGTACATAAAATTTCTTTTACCTTGTATCTGTCCTTGTGTTTTGTAATTATTTGTTACATAAAATTTCTTGTACCATAATATGTTAAAAAATAAATGCTAAAATTCCTTTATAATACAAAAAACAAATACCTAAATGTAAACAAATAAAAATTTGTATTAAAAAATTAAAACAGGGCCCGCTGAGTGGCGCGATGGTTAAGAACTGGCTTGGGACACCAGAGGGCCCCGGTTCAGATCCCACATATGAGGGCCAGTGACACTGCCCTCCACAGCTAAGATGCTGAACAACAGCTCAACCTGGAGCTGGGCTGCCATGAGTCACCGGTGATGGTGTAGGCTGCAGCCCCTGTGGCAGTGGGTTGCCATGGGCTACCGTATGTAGCCAGCAGCCAGCGTGAGCAGCCAGCAGCCGCTGTGAGCGGCCGTCCAGAAGCTGGCGACTGATGTGCTTTGCCCGGGAAGAGCGCAATGATGGTGCCAACTTGGGCCAGTGAAGCAACGTCCTCCACAACTAGACTGAAGAACAAAATGACAGCAACTTGTCTGTTCCCCTTCCCCCAATTCCCCAGCACTGTTCCCATCCCCCCAATTCCCCAATAAAAATCTTTAAAAAAACAATTAAAACAAAATATTTTTTTCCTTGAAAGTTTGGGCCCAAAACTTGGGTGCATATTGTACATTGGGAGCACATTATACACTGGCAAAACGCAGTATATCTAATACTCATGATAACAAACATCCTCTATTATCATAATGGAATGAATGCAGCTAGAATCTAAATATAGGGACATTTGAAGGCTCTTTGAGCTTTGCCAAAAGAAATGCTGTAGATCATTTTGGGTCTCTTTCTTTGTGTATTGTCAAATGGCAGGGGGAAATCAAATTGGAAAGTTCCAGTTAGGGTAATTCTTTCTATGATGCGTGATGTTACAAAGAAGTGCCCTTGTCTGTTTCAAGGACTGCTTATCATCATGCTCTCTGGCCAACAGAATCTTCATTTAAGGTCAGCTGGAAATCTGGTATCTGGGCAGATATTTCCCAATTAGATAATGACTTTTTGTAACTGTCTCTGTGTCTGCCCTAGGCCTTATGGAGACTATTGATCTGCTTATTGAGCCAAATTTTGCATTACTCTAAATTACTTGGGTAATTCTTACATTTTAGTGCCACATTCCTCAAACTAAAAGTATATGACGAAGCAAGAGTGACCCTGGGATCAAAAAGTACAATTTGTGTGTATCTCTTATTGGTACAAAAAATTTATACAGTCCACAAACTAAAGGAAACTGAGCCAGAGAAAAGTAAAAGAAGAAAATCAAGCTATTATTTGTACATTTTCAAGCAAACCCAGGTTTTCACTGAAGTATTAAAAATTATGGTAAGTGGCTTGGCTGATTTTCTGAGGAAAATGCCAAGTGATCTCATAAAGTTTCAACTTAAAAGAAATCTAGTCACAGTACTATAGTTTTCTGGAGCTAACTCTGGCTTCTGCAGAATTTCCAAACATCAGCTTTCTATATTTGAAACAGTGCAAATTTAACTGGTTTAGATTTTCCCAGTGATCAAACAAATTCAGCAAGTTCCTGTGGAAATGTCGTTAAGGAGGGTCAACAACATTTCAAGTTTGATGTGACACTAGGAGGAGACTGACTCCTTCTTTTCATGCTCCAGCTGTCAGGAAACATCCTTTTTAATTTAAGAGCAGCTCGGGTGAAAATTCTGTCAAAAGGGCCAAGAGTCCAGTGCCCCAGACTCCTGCATTATCTATGGGCCATGAGGGGCCCAGTGGTGAAGGAGGTGTGGCTGCCTTTTTGAGCAAGTGATACCCAATGTGAGGGGTGGAGGCAGTGGGGGAGCAGCATGGAGTAACTTGACCCCTTCTCTCCACTGTCCTTTATAACCTCTCTCAAGGACTGGCTCTTTCCCAGCCTCGGCATGAAATCTCTGGCAGGTCCAAAAGTCCTTCCCGCCCGTTCGGGTCATAAGAGCAGCAACAAAGCATCCAGATCAGTGTAATAATCACACTTCAAGCTAAGCACGTGAGAACAGTATTGGGATAGGCCTGACACCCACAGAGGGGTAGAGATTGTGCATCTGTACTCTCTCAGGCACCCTCCGCCACCCTGCGCTCCCAGTGATTAGCTACAGTTTCTGACCCTTTCAGAGTGGTGCCAGGGGACAAGGGATTAGGAGAAAAAGATACATTTTCGTGCCACTGGCACTGTCATGATCTGACATTGTGCCATTTGAGCTTGGTGGATGCTCCAAGCTGAGAGATGTATTATTTTATACTCGGAGGCCGTTGTGCCTAGCTAAAAACCAGGTTTCTGCTCCTCAGGAGGAAAAGGACAAATGAAATGCTGTGGGTAGTCAGTCTGCTGTGTCACACAGGTAATCTAATACTATTTAGAAAAGCAATGACTTTAAAATCCCTCCATTCCTTTGGTATATGAAAGTGCTTTGCAAACTATACATTTAGGCAATGTAATCTGGTGTATAATGACACATGAAAATTTGAAATGATGCAAAGACAGTACATTATTTGATGAGAGATTAAGTGAGCAAGTTGAGTATTCAAATCATAGTGTCTTTTTCTCCTGATACATAACTTAAACATTGTGACCATATATCTGATGCTTTTTAAATGGGACTATATAGTCTGCCATCTCATCTGAACCTGACCATAGATCAGAATATTCAAAATTGTGATGTCATGTATGCAATATATTATTAGAGTCACTTTCTGTTCTGTTGAGAATTTATTCAGTTGAGTAAATATTGGGTTGTTGGAAAAGTCATGACACATTTTTGCAACAAAAAACATAGAAAAAACATGTCATGACTTTTTAGACAACCCAATATATAGAAGGTGCCTGTTATGTGAAAGGTGCTATGCTAGAAATATCTTAAAAACTAGCAAAAGGGAAAATGGCATACTCTATTTTTTGAAAAGAAAAAAAGAGAGGGCCAGTTGGTTAACAGCTCACTCAAGAGTGCAAGCTCTGAGCAACAGCGGTTCGATGCCCAGCCCGAGCTGAGCTGCTGCTGAGCTGCAACAGGTGGCAGGATGGCTCAGCTAAAAAAAAAAAAAGGAGAATCCATCAGAATGCGAATTCCAAGAAGACAGGAACTTTTATCTGTTTCATTCACTGCTATAACTGAAGTATCTAGGACAGTATCTGGGATACAGTAAGAAGGAGCCCAATAAATATTTAATTGAATGAATAAATGAATTCATCCTAGAAAACACTGACCTGCCACTTACTATATAAAAAGAATAGTGGGAAAGGCCAGCCAAGTTATGTGTTGGTTAAGAGTTGGCTTGGGACGCCGGCTCTGTTGGTCAGAGCCCCTGTTCGGATCCCACATTAGGTCCAGTGACGCTGTGCCCTCTACAGCTAAGATGGTGAAAAACAGCTTGACCTGGAGCTGGGCTGCCATGAGTAGCTGGTGAAGGCATAGGCTGCAGTGGAGGTAGAGGTGGAGCTTCAGTGGGCTGCTGTGAAGCTACCGTGAGTGGCTGGCAGCTCGTGTGAGCTGCCAAGAGCCGCAGTGAGTGGCTGTCCAGTGGCCAGAGACCAATCTGTCTCACCTGGGAAGAGTGCAATGATAATATCAACATGGGCTAGCGAAGCGACGTCCTCCACAACTAAAGAACAAAAGGACAGCAACTTGTCTGTTCCCTTCCCTGATTCCCTAAAGCTGTCCCCTCCCCCAACCCCCCAATAAAATCTTTTTTAAAAAAAACATAGTGGGAAAAAAACCCCAAAATCAACTTGAAAGTATGCATATATGTCTGTTTTTGTAAAATAGATAGGTTTCTGAGGAGCTGACAATTTAAAGGTGTCATATAGAGATTTAGTTTATAAAACAAAGAATCCTTTTATAAAGAGAATAATCACTCTTATTCTGTTTGTTTGATGAATCTAGGTTTTTAAATATGTGATATTAGCATAAAGTAGACTTTAGAAGAGAACAGACTTTAGAAGGGCCCAGAAGAGAACAGAATATGAATTAAAACCAACATATGGTTTTGAAATATCATATCAGTTTTATAAAACTAATTTTTCTGTGACAAAGTTATAGGCTTGGTGAATTAATAAGTGAAGTAAAGATTTTTTCATGCTTCTTCCTCCTGTGAAATACAAATATAGGGAATCATTCCAGAGACTTCCCGCTCTCAAACATGCTCAACACCAAATCTGCCAATTTTATATTTTAAATATTTCTTGAAAATTACTACTATTGTGCCTGGTTAGAAACTTCAGCACCTTCTCTGAATTTCCTAATCTATTTAAAATACACATCTGATCATGTTAATTTTCTATTAAAATCTTTCAATGACTCTTTAGCAGTTAATGACTCTTCTAAGCATGGCATGTGAGAACTTGATGACCCTAATCCTGTTGATTTCTCTAGGTTTATCTCCCACAATTCTCTACTGTACACTTTAGAACAGTATAGTAGTTCCCCCTTACCACAGGGAATACGTTTCAAGACCTCTAGCGGATGCCTGAAACTTGGGATAGTGCCAAACCCTATATATACTGTTTTTTTCTACACATACATACCTATGATAAAGTTTAATTTAAAATTAGGCACAGTGGGTTGTTACTTTGTGAGGGTGAAAAGGGTAACTATTGCATTGTTCTGTACACCTGAAACTAACAATAAATAAATTTAAAAAAAATAAAAAAAAATAAAATAAAAAAAAATAAAATAAAATTAGGCACAGTAAGAGATTAAAAATAAATAATAAAATAGAATTATTATAACAATATTATAACAATATACTGTAATAAAAGTTATGTGAATGTGGTCTCTCGGGCTCTCAAAGTATCTTATTATATTCTACTCACCTTTTCATTTAATGGAAGCACTTTACAGCTTCTCTTTGGTATATCACAGCATCATTATTACTCTTGCACTTTGGGGCCATTACTACGTAAAATAAGATTTACTTGAACACAAGCACTGCGATACTGTGACAATCGTTCTGATAACCAAGATGGCTATTAAGTGACTGTAGAAATGCTGGACAAAAGGATGATTCATGTCCTGGGAGTGAGAGGGATGGCGTGAGGTTTCATCCCAACTTAGAATGGTGTGCACTTTATTTTATTTATTTTTTTTAAAGATTTTTATTGAGGAATTGGGGGATGGGAACAATGCTGCGGAATTGGGGGAAGGGGAACAGACAAGTTGCTGTCGTTTTGTTCTTCAGTCTAGTTGTGGAGGACGCTGCTTCACTGGCCCAAGTTGGCACCATC
>NW_017731637.1:1672603-1682545 GCF_001890085.2 Hipposideros armiger | reverse complement strand
CCAAGCCAGTTCTTAACCAACGCGCCACTCGGCCGGCCCAGAATGGTGTGCACTTTAAAATGTAAGAATTATTTATTTCTGGAATTTTCCATTTAATATTTTCAAACAGCAGTTGACCGCAAATAAAACTTGGGAAACTGTAGAAAGCAAAACCGCAGATAAGGGGGACTACTTTACTTTAATCCTATTCATTTGGTTTGACTAATGCGCCCTCAGGAAGTGCTCCTTGGTCCCCAGAGTTGGCTTTGTGTTACCTCGCTGTGCCATTGTGGCATGCTGGACACACCTTTGTCATAGAATATCCCACATTATACTATAGCCAAAGGGACTATATTTCATGGCGCCTGGTATCTAGTAGGCACTCAATAAATCACTGGTGAATTGAACTCAGTTGGGGGAAAAAATGTGATATCCAGGGAACACTATTTTGAAAGTTTTACCTAAATATAATTAATGTGATTATTTATTTTCTTTTTTCCACTACAAAACAATGAACCCTCAGGTCTCCCCAGAGGTATGCAGGAGAAAGATACTCTGAATGCTTTGGCCTCCCACACATATGTCCTTCAACAACCAGTTTTTGATCAAACGTACAACATTTCTTATTAGTGAAAAATAGGACTTCCTAATGTGTTAGAAAAGAGGGGTTAGATGGAATGGTTGGCACTCCTGGTGTGTGGAGGTATGGCTTTTTGGATGAATTGCATTTGAGATACTTCCATTGCTTGCTAGCCAAGGAGTCCTATTTAAAGATTAGAAGTACTTAACTAAGGAGACCTTGGAGAAAATAGAAAGAAGGATCAATATTTTGTCATTAATCTCTATATCCTCCCCTCCCCTAACTATAATGAAAACAACAAATAGAATCAGCAGAGATCCTCAATTGACATTCAATCAATTGGAAACATCATTGTGTTGATAATTTTAAAATAGAAGAAATTGGAAAAATGTGTTTATAATCTATTTTTAAAAAACAAACAAACCATAACACTCTCGAAGGCAGACATCATGTATAGCAGAAGGGAGCATTTGGCTGGGCATGAGGAGATGCATTCTGACATTAAAAATAAGAGCTAATCTTTTCTGAGCCCCTACTCTGTGCCAGGTCCTGCACGAAGTGCTTTATCAATCCTGTAATGAGCTGAGGAGACTTGAGCAAGTCGTTCAACCTCTGACCTTGCTTTTCTTGTCCTTCCTGGGCTCTGGGCAAGGATGGAGTCAACTCTCAACCCCTCACCTCCCTGTCCCACATAGTTGCTCAAGTGAGTTGTCCAATTGCTAGAACAACTCCACACACACACATGAGACACACTCCCCCCTCCCCCCACCACACACACACACACACACACACACACACACACACACACACATGCCTTTTCAACTGGGTGTTAACCTAAATGCTGGCAAGTGTGAGGAGAGAGAAGGAGAGAAGTTTGGGAGAAGTCAAACATTAGTAGAGGAGGGTGGTTGGCCTGTAGAGGACCTATTCACCATGGCAGAATGAGACACTTGTCTCACCTTCCTGAGCAAGAAAAGTCTAGCACCTCAGGACCTGAGCCATGTACCTGCAGGAAGCAGAGGCCTGGGTGGTACCACCTAGAAAGCTCCTTGCAGCTGTACCAGCCTGGTCTGAAGAATGCTCTGGGCTACCTTTACCTTAGTTGAGAACTGGTATTTCCCAATGCCCACCCCTGATATCTCTGGCAAACAGTGACACCATGGAATATCTCCAAATTGTCATTCCTGAGTACTGCAGGAAATGTAGTTTATGGAGTCAGGTTATCAAGAGTACAGGGTCAGGTTGTATGAAGTCAGATATGTGAAGCACTGCCTCCATGGGCAGGTTGTGGTTAAACAGTGACACCAGAGAGCGACTTCTAAGCGCCTACTGTCCAGGGGATATTTAATATCCTTTGTGATGTGCAAGGGACATAACCTACTTCTGCTTCCTTAGGTTCCAAGCAGGAAATGCCAATCACCAGCAAAGGGGGCTTCGAAGGCCCTGCCCTCCTAGCCTCACCCCCAGCCTCTCACCACAATCAACTAAGCAGGCTGATTCCACAGAGAACTCAGATGGGGCGGAGAGGACAAAGCAGAGAGCAAAGCAGAGAGCCAAGCAGAGCTGGCATCCAGTTTCTCAGAGCAAGATAGAGTACTACTTGAAGTTATAGTAATCAAAACTCAGAGCTTGAAAATGATACTTTTCGAGTAAATGCATATCCATGATTACTGCTCCCAAATGAGATGCAGACATTTTATCAAAAAAAACCCAAAAAACAATATGAGTCATACAGAAGCAAATCCCTCAGTGACTGAATTATTATTGTCATTATCATTGTTATTATACAAGTGAAGTTACAAAGTATATGTTTCTAGAAGGAAAGACTCTGTTGTGTGTACATCAGTTTCCTTTAAATTCTAACCAAAATCCAAAATAGCTTATTTGGGGTAAGGGATAAAAGATAATTTTAAAGGTTATAATAATTATTGTATAAAAATAAAGGTATAAGAATAGCTGAAAAGTGTTGAATAAGGATAGCAATGAGTGAGAACTTGATAAACCAGATATATTAAGATGAGATTTCAGTTCAAATAGTTAAAACAGTGTGGTGTTGGTATCACAGAGACAAGTTAAATAGAACAAAGTTAAAGTGAAAAAACAGGCCTTGCTATGTAAGAATTTAGCATATCATAAAGGTGGCATTTCACATTGGCGGGGTAAAGATTCAGTAAATAATGAGCGAAGGCACAACTTTCCAGCATTTTAGAAAGAGATGAATTTTGAAACACTACCTCACCATACTAACGTCATTTTGAAATAAATCAAAGATTAAAATATAGATCGATATTTATGTAATTTAGGGAGTAAGGGGAAAGACTTGTTAAACTTAACAATAATAAATGAAAACATAAAAGAATAGATGGATTTTAACCAACATCTCCCCATTTTCCCTAACACCCTGCCCCTGGTAATCCCCATTCCACCCTGTACTTCTGTAAACTTGACTTTTTAAGGTTTTTACATATAAGTGAGACCATGCAGTGGTTGTCTTTCTGTGTCTGGCTTATTTCACTTAGCATAATGTCCTGCAGTTTCAACCATGTTGGTCCATGAGGTTTAAATTTACAACCTAAAATTTAAAATCTTCTTGTAAAAAAACAAACAAAACATTTCAAATAAAAGTGAAACACAGATGATAAACTGAGAAAAATATTTTCATCATACATAACATAGAATTAATATTCTCAATATATATATATAAACCATTGAAAATCAGTACAATGAACATACCAATAGAAATATCAGAAAAAGATATAAAGGAAAATCAGAAAAATGATAGGATCATGACTACTTAACATGGAATCAAAATCAACTTTCTTAATAATAAAAGAAAGTAAATGAATCATATATATTTGTTGTCTATCTAATTGACAATGAATATACTAATTAATTAACTAAAATCAATGATGTTGTGGGTTAGTGAAAAAGGGCATTTTATACACTGCTGGTAAAAGGTAAACTGATATGAAGAACAGTCTGATAAAAATAGAAGGCCATAATCCACAATGGCTGTTTCTCTAGCAATCTTATTTATTTATTTATTTAAGATTTTATTGGGGAATTGGGGGAGGGGAACGCTCTGGGGAATCAGGGAAGGGAAGCCGACAAGTTGCTGTCCTTTTGTCCTTCAGTCTAGTTGTGGAGGATGTCGCTTCACTGGCCCATGTTGGTATTATCATTGCGCTTTTCCCTGGTGAGGCAGATCGGTCGCCAGCCATTGGACTGCCGCTCACGGAGGCTCATGGCAGCTCACGAAAGCTCACACCAGCTGCCAGCCAGCCCTACTGCAGCCTATGCCTGCCATCGCCAGTGACTCACGGCAGCCCAGCTCCAGGTTGAGCTGTTGTTCAGCATCTTAGCTGTAGAGGGCGCAGCGTCACTGGCCCTCATATGGGATCGGAATCGGGTCCCTGCTGCTCAGAGCTGCATCCCAAGCCAACACCTAACCAACGCGCCACTCACCCGGCGCTGTCTAGCAATCTTAATGTCAAAAATTTATATTAAAATCAAACAAAAACAAATACAGATTTTGGTAAAGATTTAGTCTTAGGAATTTTTATTAAATTGTTGTTCATAATAGATAGAAACTGAAGATAATTCATTCCATTAAAGAATATTAGATAAGTAAGGGCACTTCCATGATGACTTTTCAATATTGGATATAACATAGAAAAATGTTTGTGATATATGATTGAGGGGAGAAAGATAGAAACAAAATGTCAGCATTACATGAGACCATTAAAAATTAAAACATTTTTAATGTTTACCAGAGTAATACTTCTAGCAGAAAGTGAAAGACCCTATCCCCAGCCCATAGATTCTATTTCCCAGAGGTAACCATGAATCCATTGTTTATCATTCCGACTGTTTCTTCCAATCTTTTTCTCTGTGTA
The DNA here is from genome assembly GCF_001890085.2 of Hipposideros armiger. Lineage (NCBI taxonomy): Eukaryota > Metazoa > Chordata > Mammalia > Chiroptera > Hipposideridae > Hipposideros > Hipposideros armiger. Next base: position 1,678,090 of record NW_017731637.1, on the reverse strand, counting down.
TATAGATACATGCCCGCATACATACCTATTGTTACTGGACGACTTTGGTATTATTTTTAATATCTTATCAACCAACTATTTTAATTATTCCTAGTCCCCCTTAATGTTTAAACTGAATTAAGCACTCTTTACATAAGGAATGAGTCATAGGAAAAAATAAAGGCCCAAAGAAAGTAATGAAAGAAGACAGGGAGGGAGTATGGAAAAAAAGAAAATGAACAGCAAGTGAAGGAAAGAAAAGAGGAAGATAAGAGCCTATTTTCTGAGATGCTTTGGACAAGGATAAAAAAACCTAGAAACAGAAACATTCACCAGTCTCGTTTTTCCCCACCTCTGGTGCTCATGGAGTTTGGAAATTACTGTGGATGCCCAGTGGCCTGACATTAATTGATTTTTGAGTGTTAAACCCATCCTACATTCCTGGGATAATTTTTATCTATGAGCTCTCAGTGATGAGAGTTTATGCCAAGATTAAATGAGAAGACAATGAAGTATGTTACACCAAAAGCTACATCTTGGTGTTCGCCTTCTGACCTCTGGAGAACAGTGATTCCCAACTCTAGTGAGCATTAGAATCACCTGGAGAGCCAGTAAACATGGATACAATCCCCAGAGATTCTGATCTGGTAAGTTTGGGGTGAGTCTGAGAATCTGCATTGCCAAGCAGCTTATAAAATGCTATGTTGCTGCTATAGAATATAATGCAAAACAACATTTCTAAAAACCTATTGGAATAAGGGAGATTCTTCTATATAGAACTGCATGCTTATTTATACTTAGAATTTCTCTAGAGGCAAACACCAGAAGCTAGTAGCATTGTTTGCCTCTGAGGAGAACTAGAGTCTGAAGAAACTTAATATGAGGTAGACTTACTTTTTACTCTTACCTAAATCTTTTTTGAAATGTGCTAGTATTACCTATTCAAAAGTGAATAAAATGCATATATTATATATTCCTCCTAACTTCCAATTAAATCTAAATGTACCTTTTGAGCCAGCAATTTCAATTCTATGGATTTACTCCACAGATATGACTAAACATGTAAATGACAAGATGATTCATTGCAACACTTTTTTTTCAGAGCAAGAAGTTATCAAAAATTGAAAGTTCATAGTAGTAAACACGTAAAATAAACTGTATATATTACTCAATGGAATAATATGCAATCATAAAAGATAATATAAGCTAATAATGCACTGATGTGGAACCACCTCTGTGACATAATATTAAATGGAAATATGCAGAAAGGAGTACAGGTTATGTTAATATTGTATATATAGTAGGAAAGAAATATATTTATTTATTAGCTTACATATGCATAAAGTGTCTTGGAGGAATACAAAAAGCTTGAAATCATCGGTTGCCTCTGAGAAGAGAAATGAATGGCAGGGTACTGGGATTAAATAATTTTTAAGGTATCTTCTTCTATAACTTTTGAATTTTGAATTATATGATTATATTACCTAGTAAATATTTCTTTAAAAATACTTGGTAGATATCTTTTAATGTCAGGGAAAGCAGAGCTATCTAATTTTTTAAATGGCTGAATTATAATACCTTGTTGGATATGCCGTATTTAATCAATTTGAGGAATTTCTTGTAATTATGATGACAAATACATGTGTTTAATTTTGATTGTTAAAGCTTTTTAAATATTTAATCTATCTTTTTGTCATTATTGTTATTTGTAACTGCTTATTGGATATTAGGAAGTCTCTCCCCCCACCCCTAATTTTCAGTTCCAAAACTCTCCTTCCTGTGGAGAATCTATTTTATGTGGTTTGGGAGAAGCTAATTCTCCTTTTCCCAGTTCCATAGATGGGCAAGCAACTCAGTCCTCGTCAATCAGAGTATTCCATCCATGAGACTATAATGATTTGTTCATATATGGACATGTTGAGCCAAGTTGAGCCAATGCAAATCATCCCTAATAAGCTTTACAATAACAGTTGGGATACATAGTACACTTTTCTCTGAGACTCCTGACATTTCAGTATATAAACTTGAAATCATCAGTGGCCATTCTTGATACCTGGAAATGAGGCAAACTTAAAAAATAAAAAGGTATTGCTAAGAGATAGATAGGTAAGTGATAGAGATGATAGATAGATGATACATACATACATACATACATACATACATACATACATAGATGATAGATAGATAGATGATAGACAGGAAGCTGGATAATGCCTTAACACACTTTGAACTCCTAAATTGGCTGTGCCCGAAGAATCATGTACAAACTAATACTAATACATTTCCTTTTGTTGCTTCAACCGGTTCAAGTGGGTTTCTGTCATTTACAATCAATGTTCCTTGGTTACTAGCCTAGCTGTTTCTCAAACAAATGTATTACAGATGTTTTCCCTAGTGTGTTGTTTGTTTTTGACTTTATTTATTGTGGTTTGGGCTATACAGAAATTTAATTTTTTTTTACATAGTGATCTGTTCACCTTTTCTTGTTGGTATCCATTTTCTGCTTATAAGGATCTTTCTCATTCTGATTTTTTATTAAGATCCTATTTGTCTCTTATATTTTCAATTTAGGGTTGAGGAATCTGAAAATTAATTGTTGTGTGGTGTGAGGCAGATAATCCCATTTTTAAGAGTAATACAACATATAAATGTGCACATATACACATATACATTGCAAAATTATTACCTCTTGTTTTCATTGGGTGGTGGCATTACAAGCTTTCTTTTTCCTTCTTAGGTTTAGTTCTATTTTCAAATATTTCTATAATAAGCATGTCTTACTTTCATATTTTAAAAACACGCTATAAGTTATTTTTAAAGATCTGTGAGATCACTTAGGCTAGCCATGGGGAAATAATGAAATTGGGTTCTAAGTATATTTCATAATTGTCAAATATCTGGGTATATTTGTTCCTCTACAATGTCTCTAAGATATTCTAATTTCCCTTAAAACCTATTTTTTCTAGCTTATTCTCTATCTCAACGTGACTCCACGCTGTTACTCAAACCAAAACCCAACATTTTTCTTAAATTAAAAAATAAAAATACTTCTTCTAAGAAATATTTCAGGCACAAGCATATTAATAGGCTATATGACACTAGGATTTAATCTTGCTTTTTATGTTGCTTTATAATTATAGGTATACTACATTTTTAATAAATTGATTTGTTATGCATATAAATATCCCCTTCAGGATTACATGCATGATATGATAGTTACTTCTTTATAGATAATTTTATTCTTTTGTTGGAGAATATAGTGCACACTTCTCAGGCAAGGGTTGCCTATTTCTGCTTAAAATTAAACTGAGTCTCAAAGACAAGAATATAAGTATCCCAATTTATTAAAATCAATAACCAGAATAGTCATTTTGCCTAATTTTATCATTGATTTAAATAATGTTATTAACCGATATGCACAAACCTGACGTGTATTTTCTTTTTATTAAAATTCTAGTGTTAAGTAAGTTTACTGTAAAATTTCACCTAATATAATGTAAGAGATAACATAAGCTTTTCATTGAATATTTTCTGACATTTTCTGATAATAAGGTAGATGTATAAATTTAAATAATTTCATTTCATCAAGTTTAATCAGCAGGAACATTTTAGATTTCAGTTGACTGCACTTAAGTTATATGCTATTCTAAACAACTTATGCCATTCTAAAATTGTTCATTATATATATCAAAATGCTCTTTCACCTTCCTCTTACCAAATACCAATTCATAAAACCTGAACTTCTGCTGTATGCTCACGTTGCTTTGCGATGTAATTGTGTACATTTCACTTTCTTTTCTTGCCAGGCTATCACTGAAGGCCTGTTGAATGCTGGCACTAGCCTATGGAGTCAGGTTTTATGAGACGAAGGTTAATATAAGTGAGAGATTGTACCAGTTTTCTAAGAGCCTGCGTAATAAATTCAAACAAATAAATATAGGACTGGAATTAATATTTTATTCCCAAAAGCAATCCACAATTGAGGTGGCTGACACTAGATAGATTTTCACAGAAATGCACTGATGACTTTGAAATATTGTCTTATCACTTAGAATGAATGCATAAAAAGGCCAGTTGTAAGATAAATATTTTTTGCAAAAGATTGTAACATTTTTTATAGTAAACATGCTCTGAAAGAAATTTTCTAGATCTTCACTGAAATCCAAAAACCTTCACTAATAATTCTTAAGTAATTATGCTGCAACAATTTCCCAACAATCACAAACTTTCATAAGGAGCTAGGATTACAAAGACAATTTGCATGAGAAAACATCTATGTCTTCCATACAGAACCTGTACTCTTAAATAAATGAATTACTATATGTATAAACTTTAATGGTTTTTAACGTGGGGCTCAAAAATCATTGTATGATTCATTAACTCAGAATTTAGAGCTACTCTTTAACCAGGAATACTATCTAAAACACAACTATTTTCTTTTACTTTTCGATAGCAGGAAGCAGAACAGACATGAAACATAATAGGAAGCTGTGAGGTTCCAAAAATATTGCAGGATTGGATGATGCGATAACCGTCACCAAACTTAGGACCATGACACCATTCACATCTGGTTGTGCTGCAATGGAGAAAATATTAAATCAATATTTAGTAAATTTCTAATAAAGGGAAGACATTTTGTTCATACTATGTAAGACTCAAAGTAGTATAAAACATGAACTTTATAATCATTGATCTTATCATCTAATTGAGGAGCTAAGACATACACAAATGAACAATTAAATACTAAAAAATAAAGTAGATGTATGTGTATAAAACAATCCTAGTTTTCTAAAATAAAAAAGTATAGATTCATAATAAGAAAACACTCTAAAGATAGATCCCAAATAGAACACAGTAATTATCCTTGGACAGTGTAATCACAGAGAATTTTAAATTTCTTAAGTTGTATTTCTGTATTTTTCAAATTTTCTATAATAAATATGAATTATTTTTATAGTTCAAAATAAATATATCATTTTAAAAATAAAGACATTAACATAAACTAGTGTAGGATTAGTGTCCATATATATTATTAAATGCTCACAAATCAGGTTTAAAGTACAGACATTAACCCATTAGTACATTAACATTAGCACATGAACAGACTATCCACAGAGGAAGAAACCTGAGTGTCCACAGAACATTGAGAAGTAAAGCTTCTCACTGTCATTAGTAATCAGGAAATACAAAACAAAATATTAAAGAAATATCATTTCACAATCATCAGGTGGGCAAAATGTAAAAGTCAGAAGGTACAAAATTTGGTGAGGATGAGAACCATCAGGGATTCTCACAATTTCTTGGTGGAATATAAATTGGTATAATCACTTTGGAAAGCAATTTGGCAATTTCTACTAAAGTTGAAGATACACATACTCTATGAGCTAGAGACACTTGCATATTTGCATAAGGAGATAAGCTTTAAAATCATTATTGCTGACTTTTTGGTAATAGTAAAATTGGAACTAATCCAAGTGTCCACCAGGAAGAGAAAGAATAAATCGATTA
>NW_017731637.1:1651928-1671608 GCF_001890085.2 Hipposideros armiger | reverse complement strand
CTACTACCTTATCTTCTAAATCACTGATTTGATCCTCTGCTTCATCTAATCTACTATTGATTCTCTCTAATATATTCTTCATTTCAGTTATTGTATTCTTCACTTCTGGCTGGTTCTTTTTTATGGTTTCTATGTCCATTTTCATGCTTGCTATCTCTCTATTGAAGTTCTCATTGTTTCTTAAGCATCCTTATAATCATTGTTTTGAATTCTGTATCTGGTAGATTGCTTGCCTCCATTTCAGTTAGTTCTTTTTCTGGAGTTTTCTCCTGTTCTTTCATTTGGGATGTATTTCTTTGTTCCCTTATTTTGGCTGCTTCTGTGTTTAGCTTAGGTAGGGCTGCTATGTCTCCTACTCTTGCTTGGTGGCCTTATGTAGTAGGGGTCCTGTAGGGCACAGTGGCACAGTCTCCCTGGTCACCTGCTCTGGCTGCTCCAGGAGTGTCCTTTGTATTGGTTGTGTGTGCCCTCCTGTTATAGTTGAGCCTTGATTGCTGTTGGCATGTCAGTGGGTGGGATTGACCCTCAGGCTGACTGGCTATGGGGTTTGGCCACATCCACAGCTTATGGGCTGCTATACAGGAGGCTTATCCCATGGAGTGGGATTCACCCCTGTGGGCCCTGGTGTCTGTTGAAACCGCCCTTTGTGTGTGCCGCTTGTGGAGCTAATTGGGTGGTGCTCTGCTGTGGTCTGAAGCCAAGCTCCAAGTATGTTGGTTTTGGGCCTCTTGAGAAGGGCAGGCCCAGGTCAGCCACTGCCTGTGATGGGCCGGGGAGTACCTGTGAGAAGCTATAAAGTTAGTTGCTGCCTGTGCCTTACCTGGAGGGGTGTGGACGAAGGCACACTGCAAGCCAAGGATGGCTGCCACCAGTACTGGGTCTGGGGTAGCTCCGCAAAAAGCCAGGACACCTGGAGGCCTGCTGCCACCTGCTGGCTCCCTTAAGTTTCAGCCACTGATAAAGCCTGATGTAGTATTCAGGTTGGATGAGGCAGGATCACAGTGAGTCAGCAGGGTTGAGCTCACCAGGCCTATCAGATTCAGATTTGGCCTCTGGGGGGCGGGCTCAACACAGGAAAGATGGTGCCTGCCTGCGGCTGCATGGAAGAAGAGCCCCACACAGAGAAAATGGAAAATGTCCCCCCAGTTCTCGCTCCGAAGTTATACAACTCAGTCTCTCCCCATATGTCTCCGACACCTCCAGAGTCTCCTCCATCTGCCGGAGACCAGGGTGAGTATCTGCATGGGCCCTTTAGAGACTGTCTGGGTTTCCAGTGGCCTTCTGTCCCACCCAGAGTCTCGGAATCCCCACTGTTTTTCACAGCCAGAAGTTGTGGAGGTTTCTCTTCCTGGAACCAGTACTTCAGGCTGAGGAGCCTGGTGTGGGAGTCTGGAGTCACTCACTCCTTCATGGGGAACCTCTGTGGTCAAGATATCTCTCCTAATTTTCAACCGCCACAGGCGGGTGTGGGACCAACCCATTTGGCGCCTTCAACCCTCCTTCCAGTCTCAATGTGGCTTCTTCTTTATATCCTTAATTATAAAACATCTGTTTAAATAGACTTCAGATGGTTCTCCAGGTTGACTGTTCTATAATTTAGTTGTAATTTTAATGTGTTCACGGTTTGAGGCAAGCACAGTGTTTATCTACTCCGCCATCTTGGATCTCCTTATTATCCTATGTTTTGTTACTCTTCATAGATGTTTTGTTCTGGCTGAACATTTATTTTTCTCTTTACATATACCCCTAGTTTTACTCAACTTCAGTTCATTTCCCCATTTGGTTTCCTCTTCCTGGAATATCCCTTGAACACAATAAATATTTTCAAACACACACATTTTACCCATCCTTCTAGATCATTTCATTCCTGAATTTTTTCTGTACTTTCCCAGTAGTTATAATCTCTCCTGCTCTGGCCCCTTTTATTTCTAATTCACTTGTGTCACTTCATTTACATAAAAACCCATCCTCTAAATTTTCCAAATATAGAATTAAATAGAGAAAAACACAGAATTTCCCCTTTATTCCTCCCTTCAATCACTCTGACTTTCCTCTCTGGAGTGACTAAAGCTCATAGTTTGAGTTATACCCTCTAGCTCCCAGACTCATGACTAATGGGATAAATGGAATCTCTCATGTGGGTGTTCTCTTACTGTGTATATATGTGTGTCTGTGTGTACAACTTGCTCTTCTAATTTAACAAAATGCCTTAGACAGCCTTCTACGTTAATACATTTTGTTTTACTTAATTCTTGTTAATGGAATTATAATGTTCCATTAAATGGGTACACCATAAATACTTTACCACTTTTTTATTGATACCCATTTAGGCTATAATTATCATTCCTGTGCCTAACTTTGTGTTCACATATAACTATTTCTATAAGACAGGTTCCTAAAATTTAAATTTATATTTTAAGGGGTAAGGATGATACTATCAAATTTCCTTCCTCAAAGCCTTCACCAATTTACAATGCCACCAATGGTACATCAAAATCCTGTTTTGAACATCCAAAGCTAACACTTAATGTCAATCTTTTTAATCCTGATAAAACAGGTAGATAAGAAAAATTTATTGTTTTTATTTATATTGCAGTTCCTTGATTACTGGTGTAATTTAACATTTCTCGTGTTTATCATCTATGTATGTATTGTCATCCAGGAACTGCACATTCCTGTCACTTAAGCACTTTTCTATGGGTTGTATCTTTTCTTACTGATTTGTGGGAGAAATACATATATGTTTCAACAGTTACAAGTATTACAAAAATCTCCTTTTAGTTAATGGCTTGTCTCAATTTTATTGATGGTGTCATATTACATGAAAAAATTACACTTTTGTCAAATTTATGAAACTTTGCTTTACTGTTTATATATTTTTTTGTATCATTTCCTACCATGAAGTCACGCATAGTCTCCTATACTTGCTTGTAAGGGCTTTAAAGTTTTGCTTTTCATATTTAAATCATAAGTCCAAAAGGAAATGCTTTTGTGTATGATGGTGACATATACATAGCAGGAAGTCTTTGTCTTTGGTGATCTTCAGTTTCACACAGGTGTTTTACTTAGCATGCATAGAGCTTTCAGCGTATGTGAAATTATGTCTTTATTACTTCTGAGAGGTTACAGTTATTATCTCATTGAACAATGATTCCCAACATTCTCTCTATTCTCACTTTTGAGGGCTCTAAGTATATGTTAAATCTCTTTTATTTCCTGTCTGCAAATATACCAGAATTTCTTCAGGTCTCTCTTCATGTGTGTATAATTGTCTGTTTAACCCATGCACTAAGTTAATTTCAACTATTACTTTTTTTAGTTTCTAGAATTTCATTTCATTTAAAATTTTTTGTTCACATTTGCCTGGTCATATTTGATGGTGTTTTGTTCCTTAAGCATTTTAAAAATTAAGTTCTATTTCTTTAAACACTTAAAGTAGCTATTTCATATTCTGTAAACAATTCTAATATGTTAGAACCTTGGAGATTTGTATCTGTTGATTGTTTTTGCTGACTTACTCTTGGTGGCTTCTTTCTTCGTGTATTTGGAAATTTCTTTAAGTTGTGACATAATATTCACTGGAACTTAATTTTTGAAATCTTCAAAGTCTAAATTGAGGATGTTTCTCTCAAAAACATTTGTGGTGAATTAAAATCTCTTGGTCTTATATCTGTTTACCACTCACTAGTTAGGTTTTAATTATTTAAAAAAATTTTTGTCCTTGGAAATTTTTCTAACTTTCTCATTTACATTCAAGTCTCATGAGCATTGACATCTCATTGCATTAAAACTGTAAACTTCAGGGCCTGGTTACTTTTTTATTGGTAGATTTTAAATTACCTTTTTAAATTTCTCCAATAATCACTAATCTGTTAAGGTTTTCTGCCTTTTATTGAGTCAATATTAGTAATTTATATACTCCTGGGAAGCCATTTACTTAGGCATAAAACAAATATTTGTTAAATCAATAATACAGTCACTGGTACTCAGTACTGCAGTAAAAATAGTTTTACACCATCAATAGGAAATGAGAGATAAGCCTGAGAGGACTGAATGTGTTTGGGGTTAAGAACCCTAGTCCCGAGATTAGGCAATGCTTCTCACACTCGCCATTGATCCCTAAGGAAGAGAATTTGCTCTATGTATGTCTGCTCTATTCCTGGTCTCTGTGAAGTTAGACTAGAGTAAAGCATTTCCCTGCATAGTGTGCCTGGGACTAAAGAATTTTTTTTTTTTGGAATAACACACTTTTATGTCCTTAGCAATTCATAGAAAAGATTTATACTACAACTGTATAGATGTTGCCAGCCACACCTCAGCAATCTGTACCTCATATTAAATTTAAGTAATAACTTGAGAATGTTAGAAAATGGGCTGAATCCATTCTACATTACTATGCCTGAAGAACCAGAGGAGTAATTTGAAGAATTGTATGTATGTTTTGATGTGTGTTGTGTGATGTGTTGTGTGTGTGTGTGTGTGTGTGTGTGTGTGTGTGTGTGTGTGGTAAAACTATCATCTAAGGCTGTAATGAAGAACATTTTAAATGCTTAAAAGATCATTTTAGTTAAAAGGGCTTCAGAATTTGCTTACCAGTTTAGTAACGTTTGAATTTCTACTGGGATCACATCATAATATTTAAGTAGATTATTTTTTAAAAAAAACAAAGAAGTAAGTTGAGTAAGACGCTGTGGACTATTCAAAGAATTCTCTTTCCAAAAATTAGGATGAGTGAAGGTATTCTTAAATAGGAGTTTTTTCAGGTTAAGCTTCAAAATTCCAGATGGAAAAGAAGTCATCTCATTCCCATCGACAATCAACTTTTTAAGTGATCTGCAAATAAAGGAAACCATAGTTTAAGAAGTGTTCATGTAATTTGTAATACTGAAGAAGAATTCTGTCCCAATGTTTCTAAAAATTGGTATAAATGTTAGTAACAATAAAATATCAAGTACTTGAGTATTTCCTTAGAATCAGGATAATTAACTTAAAAAGCAATTGAACTGATATATTACTATGCAAAAAAAAAGCGTATTTGCGTGAATAGTAGAGTTAAGCATGTATTTTGAGTCTTTGTAACACATCACTAATATGGAAAAAGAGATAATCACAAACAGCAAAACAAATGAATGTTATAGTGCATAAAATATAGTACAGTACAATGATACAAAGAAACTATTTTCACAGACAAATTGAACAGCAACACATATTTATTTTTATTTAAGCCCAATCAAAACAGTGAAATTAACACTATCGAAACATATTGTGTGCTACATTGTATTTTGACTTTTCATCACCTGGTCCCTCCCCCTGGTTTTTAACATGTCAATTGCTTCTAATAATCCCTCTATTCAAAGAGGACCAACATAACTGATGTTCTCATTTTTTACCACTTGTCTTGATGATGTTTCTTACAGTCATTTCTCTCCCTCCCAGCTAGTGGTGGAAGCAGTCAGAAAAGTGTCTGTTCATGGGGAACATACAAAAATCAAATCAAAAGCTGATCCAACTTGTCAATTGTATTAGGGGTGAAGATGCTGATATAACCAACTGGCTATAAATCAGATTTTAGGTAATCAGCAGCTTTAGATGCTATGACTTTAAATTAAAAGATTTGAGGATATAAGCAACTGGGGGCCTACAGATTCTTATTTACAATCTAGTTTCACATCTCTTATCCACACAATTCTTTAATTATGACTCCTGATGACAATATTAAAACATGATCAAAGAAGGTATTTAAGACAGTGAGACTAAGAAGATAGCACCTCAGCTAGTTTCATCCTTCAACCACAGTTTGACTACTGCACCTCTCATAGTCTACAAAGGGTGAGTCAGACCTCAGGCTCTGTTTTGGTCCTAAAGGAGAAAGCTGGCATGGTCCCTATTTTCCTCTATAGCAAACACAACCTAGGGGTCAGAAGCAGAGAGCCCTATAGACAATCGAAATAAGTGTGGTCACGCTAGGTAAATGCCACTGAGAGTCCCCAGGATACCCATGGGTGAGGCTGCCCTGCCTGAGTTGGTTTATCTGAGAGGCCCCACCAGTCTGGGTGCACCCTTCCTCTCAATGAATTCTGGGGGAGCACAGCTGTCTTTAGTAGGTTAAGTAGTCTTTGTTTTTTTTTTTTTTAAAGATTTTTATTGGGGAATTGGGGGAAGAGGAACAGACCAGTTGCTATCCTTTTGTTCTTCAGTCTAGTTGTGGAGGATGTCGCTTCACTGGCCCAAGTCGGCACCATCATTGCACTCTTCCCGGGTGAGGCAGATCAGTTGCCGGCTTCTGGACAACCGCTCACGCTGGCTGCTGGCTATACACAGTAGCCCATGGCAACCCACTGCAGCAGGGGCTGCAGCCCACACCATCGCTGGCGGCTTACGACAACCCAGCTCCAGGTTGAGCTGTTGTTCAGCATCTTAGCTGTAGAGGGCAGTGTCACTGGCCCTCATGTGTGGGATCCGAACCGCGGCCCGCTGGCGTCCCAAGCCAGCTCTTAACCAACGCGCCAGTCGGCCGGCCCTAAGTAGTCTTTAGAGCTAGAAGAACTCCATGTTCAGATAACCTTTGCATCTGAATATGCTAGATAGCAGAGAAACCACCTCCTGCTACATCACTGGTAAACTTAACTCTTCACATATGATTTTTTATGGCTGTAAATAAATAAATGAACTCAATTTTCTCCATCACGATCATCACCAAATATGTCCTTATGAGGCACATGATTTTGTGTATACTTATCTACTTCCAAAATACCTGAGTTTCTGGATTTCATTTGGAATAAAAGCAATACTATTGTAGGAAATATCGAGTTCCTCAAGATGGGGCAAACAAAATAACCTTAAATAGAAAGAGAAAATAAATTGTAAAAATGATTATTTGTTATTACTGGGCATAAATAAGAATTAAGTATTTAAGTGAATAGGTAGAAATATAGAAAAACTAATGTTTTTCTAAGATCTTGAAATTTATATTGACTTTTTTACATTATAAATGATGTAATTAAAATAAAATGTCCTAAAAATTATTCATCTAGCCATTAAGACTGATTTGAAATGCTTGGAGTGGATAAAACCCCATCTATAAAAAGCCACCCGAGAAATTTCTAACATTTTGATATATTTTCTTTTTGGTTGCTATATTAGTTTCTTAGAGCTGAAATAACAAATTACCAAAATCTGGATGGTTTAAAACAATAGAAATTTATTATCTCGCAGTTCATGAGGCCAGGAGTCTGAAATCAATTGGTTGGAAGGGTTGGTTCCTTCTAGAGGCTCTGGAGAAGAAACTGTCCCTTGTTTTTCTCCTAGTTTCTGGTGGTAGCCAGCAATTGTTGATGTTACTTGGTTTGTGGCAACATAACTCCAGTCTCTGGCTTTGTATATTTTCTTCTTATAAGGACACCATTTATTTGCTTCTGAGCCCACCAAATCCAGTAACCTCGTATTAACTTAACTAAGTACATCTGCAAAGACCCTATTTCCGAATAAGATCAAATTCTGAGGCTCTGCATGGATATGAATTTTCTTTTTCTCATTAAACTTTGGTTTAATGGGTCTCAAAGTTCTATGACAAATTTTTGGTCAAGTTGTTTCCATTAAAAGAGTACTGATTTTAAAAACTAATAACTTAAAAATTGCCACACACACACACACACACACACACACACACACACACACACACATGTCCACAAAACATCCTCCTTTCCTTCCGAAGGTTTTATGATGCGTTGTAATCATTAACCAGTCTTTTACTATTAAACTTAAATGGCCAATTGAGACAAACAGCTCTGAGCCCATTCTTCCACCACCGATTAAGACTGGGGTGGCAGGTATTGTGGATCATATTCATTTAGGCTTCTGAGCTTTCTGGGCAGTCTTGCTGACTGTGCTGTCCTGATTGCTGCTGCTGGTGTTGGTGAATTTGAAGCAGGTATCTCCAAGAATGGGCAGACCCGTGAGCATGTCTTCTGGGTCGGAAACAACTAATTGTTGGTGTTAACAAAATGGATTCCACTGAGCCGCCTTAGAGCCAGAAGAGTTGCTTCTTGAAGACTAGAATAGAAGGGCTAAGTACAACATTTACCAAAATCCTCTATGTGAGTTTTCATTTCACGAGTTCTACAAATGAACATTTTCACCTATGTCAGAGCTTGCCCTAAGTCTTCTCTAAGGTCAATACAGTTAATTCCATAATAATTATATTATTATTCCCATCATTCCCATTATGTTTTTAATTCTTGGGTTCAATATGCTATCAATAATCCCTTGATATGCATATATATTCTATGCTATTTAATAAAAATGTACTACTTTATTTTAGAAACACTAATATTTTTGAGAAATAGCTCCTTAAAACTTTTTGATTATGACCAATAGTTCAAACTAATTTGCTTAATCTATAAACAATGAACAATGTTGATCATGCAGTTACGACCAAGTTTTAGTTGCTTTACAAATTTTTACATTTTGTTTAAATAGCAGCTATGATTATTTAAAGTATGTAATTATGATTATTCAGTATGAATTTATATTGAAATGCATATATATATATACACATGTATATATGTCTGTATATATGTGTGTGTATAAATAAATATACACACAGAAACACTTATAGATACATGTGTACACACAGATTAGTATACATACATATATTACTTAGCTCTGTCCACTGAAAGTGTCTAGAAGCAATGTCATCCCAATAGCAATGGGGACATTCAGCACCCAGATATTGGTGTTTAAATACCATTCTCCAATTGAAAACAAAACAAAACAGGGTTTCCTTAGAGAAATGGCTTACTCTAGTATCAAGGCAGGGAAAATACAATTTATGTGACTGTGAAAAAAATATAGATGAGTCAAACAGAAATAAAATATCCATGCAATTCCCTTACTTCCTCACATATGTATAATGTGTGATATGTACATGTATATTTTTATACAGAAATAGTATAATTTTTTACATACCTTTATTCTTCTAAATGACTAAATAGTTTTATGGTTTACAAATGTATAATTTGTTAGATCCTTAGTTACAAGCAATGCTGGATGAACAACATTATAAATGAATTTCTATGCACTTCCTTAATTACTCTAAGAATTTTCTTTTGCAAAATGTTGTTGAACGAAGAGTTCCTGTCCTTTTGCCCTTAACCTACTTTCAATTTGTTGAATGTAGGCTACTCGAAGGGGTATCTTGTTTTGGCATTCGATAAAGGTTTTGGTTTAAAGTTTTCAATAGGAGTTAAATAATTACCAGTTCATATGTGGGGGGAAAATCATCTCTTATGAACCCAAATATCAACAGCCCTGTTAGAGTTTAAAGGATCATAGCTATCTTAAGGGCTTATTTCTTAGATTAGGAAATTGAGCCTGAGAATTGTTAAGTGACTTTCTCCAGTTCAAATAGATAATTATCAACTTTGAAGTTAAAAGTCTAGATTTCAGTGTTCTTTCCATATTCAAAAAGGCTATCAAGGGATAGTGCAAGGTTCTTACCTAAGCTTCTTTATATGGTTTGTGTTCATTTAATCCATATTCAGAAAATGGATTCTAGATGTGTATTCACTAGTCCTATATTAATTGCCATCTATGTAGCTGGTAGGATTATTTTTTAACACAATAAAAAAAAGTCAGCTAACTAAGAACAGAATAAGAATTATTAAACAGCTAAAAAGTTGCTACCTGCTTTAGAAGGGGAATTGATCCTTTTCTAAATCAAGTTCTTGATTTCCTTTTATAATGTCAGACTATAAACCTTACCCAGGTGGAAGAGCTGTAATCAAATTAAAGGCGATGTTGAAAACTCTAAGGAACTTAAGTTGCTGAATTTCAGAAGAGATTTCTTTGATAGGATTATTTCTCAGGATTAGTATTTGTAAATGTTTAAGACAAAGTACCTGAGGAAAAGAAAAGAGAAACAAACATGAGCAGAATAACAAAATATGTAAATCCCTATTTTTTACATTTTGGAAACCCTTTGAATTAATGTAGAATTAGTATAGTAACATTAATTGTCTGTATCATATATCTCAGTAAATACCTTTGGAAAGCCTTCAATAAAACTGACCAGCCCTAATATGCATGATATAGTAAAACAGTGCAACTACTGTACTCATATATACCCTTGACTCAAGAAGGAGAAAGTCCTGGGAAAGCCATCCTGTTTGTTCAACCCATAGTTTCATAGGAGTCAATTATGCAAAGAAGGATGGAGAAAGGGGATATCTGCAGAACCAGGAAAGTAAGTGGAATTAATTTTAGTAATCAATGGGTGTCAGATATCATAGCCAGATTGTTTCATTCTCATATCATTATAATTTCACATACACTGATTTTTTATATGAAATTTTAAAAATGGAATATACCATTTAAATCTATGATCTTTGTTTGATTAATATATTTCTGGCTCTCTGGTGTATCATAAGGTTTTATATTAGCTGTCTTTAACATTAAATTTAACCTTTTTATCATCATAAACATCAAAAATTGGTTGAGTAGAACTTGCTCATTCTTGCAGTCAGAAATGTAAGTCCTCCAAGTTTGTTTTATCTTTCCAAGATTGTTTTGGCTATTGAAGTCCCTGGCATATCCATATAAACTCTAACATCAGCTTGTCACATTCAACAAAAAAGGCAATTTGTAATTTTCATAGGGATCGCAATGAATCTGTAGATCAATTTGGGAGTATTGCCATCTTAATAATATTAAGTCTTCAGATCCATGAACATGGAATGTCTTGCCATTGAAGTATGTCTCCTTTGATTTCTTTTAACAATGTTCTGTGGTTTTCAGAGTAGTATAAGTTTTGAACATTTGTTAAAGTTACGCTAAATATTTTATTCCTTTTGATGTAAGTAATATTGCTTTCTTAATTTTATTGTCAGGATTATTCATTGCTATTATACACAAATACAATTCATTTTTGTATATTGATCTTGTACACCACAATCTTGCTGAACTCATTCATTAGTTCTAATATCTTTTTAGTGAATTCCTTAGGATTTCTATATATAAGACCATGTCATCTACAACTAGAGATAGTTTAACTTCCTTTTTAAATCTGGATACCCTTTATTTCTTTTTCTTGCCTAACAGGCTTGGCTAGAAAATACATACAATGTTGAATACAAAATGGAAAGAGTAGACATCTTTATCTGGTTCCTGATCTTAGAAGAAGTTTGAATCTTGCACTACTAAGTATGATATAAGCTGTGCATTTTTTTGTAGATGCATTTTATCAAGTTAAGGACATCACCTTCTATGCCTAGATGTTGAGTGCTTTTGTCGTGAAAGATGTTGGATCTTGTAAAATGTTTTTTTTTCTGTCTTTACTGATATAATTATATTATTTCCCCCCCCCCAACCTTACTGTATTAAAATGGTGTATTACGTTGATGGACTTTTGTGTGTTTATCCAACCTTGCATTCCTGGGATAAATATCACTTGATCATGGTATAACATCCTCTTTATATGTTGGTGTGTAGCATTTTGTTGAGGATTTTTGCATCTCTATTCATAAGAGATTGTTCTGTAGTTTGCTTCTCTTTCAATATCTTTGTCTAGTTTTGGTATCAGGGTGTTATTCATTTAATAGTTTTAATTGGAAAGTATTCCCTCCTCTTATATTTTTGAAAGACTTTGTAAAGGATTCATGTTAATTCTTCTTAAGACGTTTGGTAGATTTCACCAATGAAGTTACCTGGTCCTGAACTTTTCTTTGTGGTGAGTTTTAAATTACTATTGAACTCTTTCCTTTTTGTTCAGCCATTCAGACTTTCTATTTCTTCTCAAGGCCATTCTTGTGTCTTTCTAGGTATGTGTCCATTTCATCAACATTATCTAGTTGATTGGTATACTACTGTTCTCTTAAAATCTTTTTCATTTCTGTAAAGTTGGTAGTAATATCCTCTCCTCCATTTCTAATTTTAGTAACTCAGGTTTTCTTTTTTTCTTGGTCAATCAATGTAAAGTTAGTCAATTTTGTTGGTCTTTTCAAAGTATCAACTCTTGGTTTTGTTGATTTTTCACTATTGTTTTTCTATTCTTAATTTCACAAATTTCAGTACTAATTTTTATTATCTCCCTTATTATTCTTTACTTAGGTTTAGTCTGCTCTTTTTTCATCTAGTGGCTTAAGATGGAAGGTTAGGTTATTGATTTTTCTTTTCTAAATAATTTTTTTATTTTTCAATTACAGTTGACATACAATTTTATATTGGTTTCAGGAGTACAACACAGTGATTACACATTTATATAACTTATGAAATGATCACCCTGATAAATTTAGTACCCATCTGATACCATACATAGTTATTACTATATTATTGACTATATTCTGATGCTGTAGTTTACATCCCCATGACTATTTTGTAATTACCAGTTTGTGCCTCTTAATCCCTTCTCTCCCTTTCACCCATCTCCCCAACACCTCTTCCATCTGGTAACCATCAAAATGTTTTCTGTATCTATGAGTTTGTTTCTTTATGTTTGTTTATTTTTATTTTGGGGACCACATATAAGGAAAATTATATAGTACTTGTCTTTCTCTGTATGGATTATTTCACTTAGCATGATGCCCTCTAGGGCCATCCATGTTTTTGCAGATGGCAAGATTTCAACTTTTTTATGGGTGAGTAATGTTTCATTGTATATTTGTACCACTTCTTCCTTATCTATTGATGGACACTTATGTTGCTTCCATATCTTGGCTATTGTAAATAATAATGCAATGAACATATGGATGCATATGTCTTTTTTTAATTAGTGTTTTGAGTTTTTTTCAAATAAATACCTAGAATCAGAAACACTGGGTCTTTCTTTTTCTCTTGTTACAGCCTTTGTTTTAAAGTCTATTTTTGTCTGTATAACTATTGCTACCAGCTTGTTTTTTTTTATTTCCATTTTTATAAAATATCTTTTTTCATCCCTTTACTTTCAGTCTGTGTGTGTCTTTTGATCTGAAGTGAGTCTCTTGTAGGCAGCATATGTATGGGTCTTGCTTTCTTATCCATTCAGCTACCCTATTTCTTTTGATTGGAGCATTTAATCTGTTTACATTTAAAGTGATCATTGATAGGTACCTAATTATTGCCATTTTATTATCCATATTTTTTATCTTTTTTTTCTTTCATTTTAAAGAAGTACCTCTAATATTCCTTGTAATATTGGTTTGGTGGTTATGAACTCCTTTAGCTTTTTCTTATCTGGGAATCTCTTTATCTGTTCTTTGATTCTAAACGATAGCTTTGCTGGGTAGAGTAATCTTGGTTGTAAGTCCTGCTTTTCATCACTTTGAAACTTTCCTGCCAATCCCTCTGGCCTGCAAAGTTTCTGTTGAGAAATTAGCTGACAGTCTTATGGGAGCTCCCTTGTAGATAACTAACTGCTTTTCTCTTGCTGCTTTTAAAATTCTCTCTTTGTCTTTAACCTTTGGGCATTTTAAGTATGATGTGTCTTGGTGTGGACCTTTTTGGGTTTATTTTGTTGGGGAGTCTGTGCTTCTGGGCTTGTATGTCTATTTTCTTTGCCAGGTTAGGAAAGTTTTCTGTCATTATTTCTTCAAATATTGGGTTGTCAGAAAAGTCATGACATTTTTTCTATGTTTTTTGTTGCAAAAATGCATCATGACTTTTCCGACAACCCAATAGATGCTCATTTCCTTGCTCCCTGTCTTCTCCTTCTGCTACTCCTATGATGGAAATGTTGGTAAGCTTGATGTTTCCCAGAGGCCTCTTAAACTAGCCTCATTTGGTGGGGAGAGGGGGAGATTTTTTTTCTTTTTACTGTTCTGTAGGTGTTTTCTGCTACCTTATCTTCCAAATTGTTGATTTGATCCTCTGCTTCATCTAATCTATTATTGATGCCCTCAAATATATTCTTCATTTTAGTGATTGTATTATTCTTTTCTGGCTGGTTCTTTTCTGGCTGGATTTCTATGCCCATTTTTATGCTTACTATCTCTTTGTTGAAGATCTCACTGAGATCATTGAGCATCCTTATAACCAGTGTTTTGAACTCTGCATCTGGTAGATTGCTTATCTACATTTTGTTTACTTCTTTTTCTGGAAGTTTGTTCTGCTCTTTCATTTGGGACATGTTTCTTTGTCTCCTCATTTTGGCTGCCTTCCTGTGTTTGTTTTTATGTATTAGGTAGAGCTGATGTGTCTCCCATTCTTGGTAGAGTGGCCTATGTAGTAGGTGTCCTGTGGGGCCGCATGGCACAGCCTCCCTGGTTACCTGAGCTTGGTGCTTCAAGACACTGTGTCTCTTGTATGGGTTGTATGTGTCCACTTCTTGTAGTTGAGCCATGATTGCTGTTGGCACATCAATGGGAGGGATTAACAACCCTCATGCTGGTTGATTGTGAGAACTGGCCATAACTACAGTGGAGGATTTGTGCAGGGGGAGGATTCACTTTAGTGGGGCTCTGGTGCCTGCTGAGTGTCTCTTTGAGTGTGTCATTTATGGAAATTGTTAGGTGGTGCTCTAGTGTGGTCTGAAGCTGGCTACTGGATGTGTTGGTTTTGGGGCCTCTTGGGGGTGGGCTTTCATGCAGACCAAGCTCGACTGCTGCCTCTGCCCTGCCCAAGGCCACTTGGTATGAGCTACAAAGTGATCTGCAGATAGTTGCAACTTGTACTGGGCTTGGAGAAGCTAAGCTGTAAACTGAAGCTAGCTGCCACTAGAGCTGGACTTGGGACTGCTTATCAAGAGGTACAGGGCACGCTAAGGCCAGATGCTGCTTGTTTGGGGTTTGTGAACCTTTGAGAGATTTTAGGAGTTTCCACAGCATGAGCCAAATAAGCCTGTTTCCATGGAAATGCCACTGGAAGCATCTTTGGTGGGCCTGCAAGTTGGGTGGGGCAAGGTCTCAGTTAGTCATTAGGGTGGGCAAATGGTGTCATCTAGGAAACACAGATATCACACCCTCTTGTATGTGTAGGCTGGGTGGTGGGAGGGCTTAACAAAGAAACAGTGGTCTCTGCCTGCACTTCTGTCTGGAAAAAGTTGCTCCTCCAGCCCTCTCCCTTAAGCCAGATAATTCAGTTCCTCCCTGTATGTCTCCGGTGCCTTTCCAACTGCTGCTCCAGCACTGGAACTGAAAGTGAGTCCATCAACAGGTAAGTCCATGTGTGAGACTTTTTAAGAGGAATTCCTGGGATGCCAGCTGCCCACTTTCCCACTCAGTCCCAATCTCCATAGGTTTTCACTGCCAGAAGTTATGGGGACTTTGCTTCCTGGCACTAGAATCCTGGGCTGTGGAGCCTGGAGTGGGGCTGGGATCCCTCACTTCTCAGGGGGGCCTCCACAGCAGAAATATCCCTCCCAATTTTTAATGGTCACATGCAGGTGTGGAAACAGCCCACCTCATCTCTGCCCCTCCTATAAGTCTTGACTTGGCTTCTTCTATATGTCCTTAGTTATAGACCTTCTGTTCAGCTAGATTTGGGGTGATTGTCAATAATAGATTTTCTGTAGTTAGTTTTAATTTTGAGGTGGTCATGGGATGAGGCAAGCAGTGTTTACCTACTCTGCCATCTTGACTAGAAGCTGATTTTTTTTTCATATACTTATTAATTTCCCTCAGCACTGCTGTAGATGCATCCCATAAATTTTGGTATGTTATCTTTTCATTTTCATTAAACTCAAAGTATTTTCTAATTTCCCTTTTGATTTATTTATTGACACATTTGTTATTTAAGAGTGTGTTGCTTTATTTCCATGTATTTCCAAATTTCTTTCAGTTATTGATTTTTAAATTGCATTCCACTGTAGCCAAAAAATATACTTTCTGTGATTTTCAATTCTTTTAAATATATTGAGACTTTTTTGTGGCCCATCCAATGGTCTATCTTGAATTTTTTACTTATGTATTCTGCTGCTATTGGTTGGAATGTCCCATAAATGCCTGTTAAGCTTGAGTAGTTTTCAGTGTTGTTCAAGTCTTCTCTTTTCCTGTTGATCCTCTGCTTCATTGTTCCATGCATTATTGAAAGTGTGGTATTGAAGTGTATCACTATTATTGAATTTTCTATTTTTTCCTTCTTTTAGTTTTGCTTCATGTATTCTGGGGCCATATATATATATATATATATATATATATATATATATATATATATACAATTGTTATATTATCCTGATAAATTTGCAAAATATCCTTCTTTATCTCTAGTAAGCTTTTTGTTTTATAATCTATTTTGTCTGATATTAGTATAGTCACTCCAGCTTTCTTATGGTTTCTTATTATACATCTTTCTCCATACTTTTACCTTTGACCTTTTGTATCTTTTGATCTAAAATGTATCTTCTATAGACACCATATCACTGGAGCTTGTTTTTTTGTTTGTTTGTTTGTTTGTTTGTTTGTTTTAAGATTTTACTGGGGAATTGGGGATGGGAACAGCGCTGGAGAATTGGGGGAAGGGGAACAGACAAGTTGCTGTTGTTTTGTTCTTCAGTTTAGGTGTGGAGGACGTTGCTTCACTGGCTCAAGCTGGCACCATCATTGCGCTCTTCCGGGGTGTGGCAGATCAGTCGCTGGCAACTCACAGCAGCCCAGCTCCAGGTCAAGCTGTTTTTCAGCATCTTAGCTGTAGAGGGCAGTGTCACTGGCCCTCATATATGGGATCCAAATCGGGGCCCTCTGGCGTCCCAAGCCAGTTCTTAACCATCACGCCACTCGGCCGGCCCTGGAGCTTGTTTTTATATTTAGTCTGACAAGCTGTATGTTTGGATTGTATTCACATTTAATGTTATTGATATAGTTAGATTTATATCACCATTTTACATATAGTTTTCTATGTGTCTTATGTCCTATTTGCCACTTCTTTACTGCCTTCTTTTGCATAAACTGAATATTTGATAGTATAATATTTTAATTACTTTAATGAATTTTTTCACCGTATTCTCTTGAGTTACTTTCCTAGTGATTGCTTTAGGGGGTGTAC
Source organism: Hipposideros armiger (assembly GCF_001890085.2). Classification (NCBI taxonomy): domain Eukaryota; kingdom Metazoa; phylum Chordata; class Mammalia; order Chiroptera; family Hipposideridae; genus Hipposideros; species Hipposideros armiger. The sequence goes on along the minus strand of NW_017731637.1, from coordinate 1,654,658 downwards.
TATATGTCTTAACTTATCAGAATCTCCTTAAGGTTTACACTAACTTAATTCCAGTGAGATATGGAAATGTTTTAAATTGCTCCATTCCCTCTTCCATTTTTTGCTCTATAATTGTTAGATGTATGATATCTATATATGTCACAGGCCTAACAATGCATTATTATAATTATTAATGTATATAATTTATGTCTTAAAGGAGCTGGGAGAAGAAAGGAGACCAAGTATATATTTATAGGGTTTGTTATATTAACCTTCTCATTTACCATTTCTGCTTTTCCTGTCCAAAATTATTTTAGTAGACTGTCTTCTTCCTAAGTCTACCATCTTGAATTTTCCATGAAACTTATAATAATTCCAATCATCACATTTATGCCAGCCTTTGGTGTTCTATTGATGGCATTTATATTATGTTGATAACTGGGTATCATTAGCCTACTCTCAGCACAACCCTTCCAAGCCTGGACATTACTATCTTGGTTAGAATATTTCATCTGTAGCTATACAACACAGATATGCATTTTAATGGCAAGCTCTATTGATTTCTATCATTTAAAAAATGATGTTTAAATTTTACATCAAAAGAGCTTCCTTGTATTTATACATTATTTTTTAGTGGATAAAGTATGCTTTGGCAGATATACAGCCTCACCTATGACTATTTAGAAGTTAAAATTAGCATGAAGAACTAAAATTCCTATATTCCTTGGGAATTGTTATCAATTTGTCCTAGCCAACTTAATAAAATTGTTGTTATGTATTAGAAAAGAAAAAGTAACTCTCCCCATGAAAATAAAAACACAATATTTAGAGAAATTATGAAAAATATGTTTTCAATACTATATGTTTGAAATAGAAAGCAAGTCAATTTGCTAAAAATCAATTTACTAAAAGTCAATATTCAATTCACATAACAACCAATCACCCAGTGACCAATGAAGAAATTACTGAAGACAAAATAATCTGTTCTAAGCACTCATAATGACTCCTTTATTTAAAATGACATTGAATTAGCTCATCCCATATCATATTATCTGATATATTTTATTATGCAGAATATCCTATTTTGACCTATGATAATTAAAACTTGTTACACCATATTTCCTCATCACTGAACTTTTTTTTTAAAGTTTCTGGTTACCACATGGATACGGTTTAATTTAGATTTTATTTAGTTAGAAGAATAAACAAGTTATTTTATGTACATTGCACAATTATGAGAACATATTTTAGAGCCTGACAATACCACAGTCTTTGAGGATTCTGTCATGGGACTTCTTAAGAAAGATGTACTGTAATTTTGATACTTCTGAAAATAAGACTTTTGGATACAATCCAAAATATATTTACTTTATAGTAACTCCAGGATATCATGTGTCTATTTTTATTATAATAATTATTCACAATAAGAAGTTATTCCAATAAATACAATAATAAAACTGGACTTACTTCTGTGGGAAAGGAACACATATTATTAAATGATAAGTTAAGGTATATCAATTGGAAAGCCAAAGGTGTTAAGTCTGGACAATTCAGGATAAAAAAACCCTAAAAGAAAGTGATAACAGATAAGAGTGAAATTATTAGCAATGCACAAAATATTTTATACAAGGATAAAAAGAAAAAAGCATATATTCTCAGTGAAAATGTTTGACACAATACACTAACAAACCTATGCTCATCTTCCAATCATTTATTTTACTCTGTCATGATAATAATTTCTTAAATATGTCAAGGATAAAAACAAAATAGAAATACTACTAAGTATTTACATATGTAATAAATATATGTGTGACACACATTATTTCAACTAATAATGAGCAGTTTATTTAGTGTTCACTAACCTGAAACATAAGTAAATATAATTTATATTTAATTATCCTTTTTACCCCCTGGGTTTTTTCATGTCTCTGCTTCTATTTCTCTGTTATCTTTCTATTAATCTAACATCTATCTAAAACTCCTTGCTTAGATATGCCTTTATAAAAGAGGAAAATTTATGCCTTCTTATGGACTAAATGTTTGTGTCCCCCCACATTCACACATTGAAGCCTTAATCCCAATGTGATAGCTCTTAGAAGTAAGGCCTTTAGGAGGTGCTTGGGGGTAAGATGATGTCTTAAGGTGGAGCCCTGATGAAGGGATTAGTGCCCTTATATGAAGAGGAGGGGACCAGAGCTCTCTCTCTCCCTGCCATGTGAGGATACAGCAGAAGACGATTATGAACAAGAGAGCTCTCACTAGGAGCCAAATCAGCTGACACCTCAATCTTAAACTTTCTCACCACCAGAACTGTGATAAATAAATGTTTAAGCCACTCAATCTATGGTATGTTGTCATAGTAGCCTGAACTCACTAAAACATGACTGGTGCCACCAGTATCTTTAATGCTCCAGGATAGTTGAAACATGTACTAGGCAAGAATGAAAAGGTTCATAGCTCAAGAATCTTGGAATTGACAGTACTGACCTTTTGATCAAGTACCAATATTTGTAAATGTCTGTATGTTAGTAGTAGACAAAAGTAGGTATTCTTTCCTCCTGTTATTAAACAATTTTCTCTTCTCTGCAGAACTAGTGGTACACTAAATTATGGAGCAATAATACCGTATTTGCCGGCGTATAAGACGACTCGGCGTATAAGACGACCCCCTAACATTTCCACTCAAAATACAGAGTTTGTTATATGGTCGGCTGTGTGCGATTTTGCGAGTGTGGTAAAATCGCATAACAG
>NW_017731637.1:1640903-1651858 GCF_001890085.2 Hipposideros armiger | reverse complement strand
ATGCCTGAACGGTATGTGGAATGAAGTGGGCGGGCATCGGGAGGCCACTATGGCACGGGGCAAGCACTATGGGCAGTCTATCTGAAGTGTACCTGGTGTATAAGACGACCCCCCACTTGGAGGCATATTTTTCAGGGCCAAAAAATCATCTTATACGCTGGCAAATACGGTATGTCTTTTACAGACTCTAATCATTCCACTTAGTGTGTTCAAATAACTAATGCCTTTACATTTCTTTCTGCCTAGAAAGTTCTTCCCCCATCTATTGTCATGAATTAGCTTCTCACTTCATTCAGCAGCCTACCTATAATTAGCTGTCTGTTCATAAGTCATTTGACCAGAGAGGTCTTCCCTAACCAACCTATCATAAATAGCAACCTCTCAAACCAGTGTTCCATCAATGCCTCCCTGACCCTCCACTTGCTTTATTGTTTTTAATAGCTCCATAATATCACCATAGGACAGACTATGTATAAATATATGTATGTATGATCTCTCTCTGCTAAAGTATAAGCTCAGTGAAATAGGCACTTTTTCTGTTTTGCACACTGATCATAGTTTACTACTGGTACATCATGGGATCTTGATAAATATTGGCTGAAAGAATGAATGTTGAGAACCTTCACATTGCCTCATGGAATCCCAGGGTCCTTCACTGTGGATATACCTTGAGGCCTGCTCACCACAGGTATCCTGGATCTCTCTTTTACCATTCCATCATAAAACCTGTTTGCTGTGGTTATCATGGAAGTGATGTGAAGAACTAAATAGCACTAATAATGTGGAGGCTTTCTCAATCTCTTGAATTGCTCTAGCAACCTTTAAGCACTTATGCACTGAGTCTGTATTATAGTAATCAATACATTTGTTTTGTGCAAAATTTTGTTTATACAAAATCTGTTTCTATAATAAGCCCTTGAGATAGATTAGGAATTATAACTTTTAATTCTTTTATATCACCCCCACAGAGCTCAGGATCCTACTCTGGAATGAAATGTTTTTTAAATTAATATTAATGGCTGTGGAAATAATTTTTTTTACTAGATCCACCCAACTTTTTAGAAGCTGTATTTTCCTTCATTTAAAGAAGGGGTTAGCAAACTACAGTCTGCCACCTGTTTTTCACAGCCATGCTCATAAGTTTAGGTATGTATATGGCTGCTTTTGCACAATACAACACAGTTGAGTAGTTGTGACAGAGACCATGTAGTCTAAAAATCTAAAATTTTACTATCTAGCCCTTTACAGAAAAAGCTCACCAACCTCTGATTTAAAGTAATTCTCCTCAAAATCAGATAATCTGATTTTTTTTCACTTCTACTAATGGTCACTGACCTTGTTTCAAACCAACTTTCCCACTAAATAAAAAATAAACACAAAAAACCCAAAAAAACAAGCACAATACCACAAAGGCTTGGGGAACTACCAAAGTAGCTAGAATTTAAGACAAAATTCCAGAGAAAAGGGGATTTCAGGGTAAGAAACACAATACTCAACACTATTTTTCTCTGAAAGTCATTTATTTGCCTAATCCAAAGCTGCGGTCAAGAGGCCGAATTGAATTATAACCAGTCTGACAGGACTAAGAAGATAAAAATTGGAATTCAGGGCTTACCAAGCAGGAGGGCCACAGGCTTGCTATGAGATGGCTGAAAGGCTACAGCCCTAGGAGAAAAGATTAACAGGAAAGCTCTACAAAAGTTGAAGCCCAGCACTAAACCAGTTTATTCTCTATTGTATTAATGTGAATCTCCCCTAGCCAGCCAAAAGTAACAATAAAAATTCTCTGGAAGAAAATGTCATCATCCAGGACCTCAAATTATCTCTACACGACATCTACCATGCAATAAAAAAATCAAAAGAGATGCAAAAACACAAGAATTGGACAAAAATCAAGAGAAATGATAAACCATAGAAATAGGCCTACAGATAATCCACATATTGTATGTATCAGAGATGTGTTTAAAAAATAACTGTTATTAATAGGCCCAAGAAATTAAATTATCAAGATAAACTATAAAGTAAACATTTAAACAATAAAAATATCTAAATGAAAATTTTATATTTAAAAAAATTAAGGACTTAGCAAATTTCACAAAGCAAAAGGAAAATAATTGAACTAAAATTTAGGTAAGAAGAAAATACTTAGAATAAAGTACAGACAGTAAAGGGGGTGGAAAATACAGAAAACAGAGTAAGAGATATATGGGACAGGATGGAAAGTCTAAGATGCACGCACCTGGATTCCAGTAAGAAGACATGAAGAATGGGGCTGGGGCAACATCTGAAGAAATACTGAAAAAATTTGCCAGAACTGATAAGATATATAAAATCATATATTCAAAAAGGGCTATGAACCATAGAAAGATACATATTTTAACAAGTACACCTAAGCACATCATGGTAAAACTGCTTAAATTCAAAGACAAAGAAGGAATCTTAAAATCAGCCAAAACAAAAGACATCTATGTCGGCAGGAGAGGATCAGCCTGACATGAGTCATCGCCTGAGTAAGACAAGGAAGACATCTGCACTTGAGAAAATTCTGGTACAGGGTGGAAGAACCCAAGTAATGTGAAGAGGTTTTCAACGTAGGGGAGTGTCTCGGATCCCAAGCAAAGGAAGGAGTATACATGGGTGAGGAAATGAAAGCCAAAGAAGCCAGGTTGCTTACATATTGGTTGAATAAGTATGAAAATTAAATATAATGGAAGCCAAATTTCTCATTGTTGGAGAAGGGAGTTATGTATTGAACAAGGGAGAATATTAGAAGGACTCTTGTAGTGTTAGATTAGAATTGGATGTATTGATATAAGCTCAGTTTTTAGTGTGTGTGTGTGTGTGTGTGTGTGTGTGTGTGTGTGTGTGCGCGCACTTGTGCACACACCTATTATCTAGCTTTGCCCACTGAAAGAGTCTGTAATAGCCTAATATCAATGAGAACACCAAATGTCCAGATCTTGGCTTCACCACTAAAAGTAACCAAGAGTCCTTAGAGAAATGGCAGATTCCAGGGCAGGGGCACAGAGTGCAGAATAAGCCTGGAAGTTTGATGGAGGTATGTGAAAAGGACGCAGAAACAAACTTGATTGAGCTTTTACTAATGAAATCTGGGATAACTTGAGAACAAAAATAGATAATGGTATAACGGATTATACTCACCAAATAAAATAGTGATATAAATAAATAAATAAATAAATAAATAAATAAATAAATAAATAGTTTGATGAGAAATAGGATATTTACATAGTTTCAGAGTACCACAATATACTTATTAAATACAAAAAAAAAAGAGTAACAGTGGAGAAGCCCTGAAGATACCACCTTAAATAAATAATCAAAGTGAATACAATTAGTAATGGGATGAATTGAAATCATGCACCATGTGATAAGATAGAATGAGAAAAAGATTTTGAGATATTAATGCCAAAGATGAAAAATCTATATCTAATCATGAGAAAAATATAAGACAAACCCACACTAACTGACATTTTACAAAATAGCCTGTAATCTTCAAAAGTTTCAAAGTCATCAAATTCAAAGAAAGCTAGAAACAAACCAGCCTGAAAGAAACTAAAACAACCATATACAACATGTGGCCCTGGATTGAATCCTTTGTTATAAATAATGTCACTGGATAAATCAGAAAAATTTGATTGAAGTCTCTTGATTGGATACAGTAATGAATCAATATCAATATCCCGATTTTGAGAGTCTGCTATGTGGTTATGTAGGAGTGTTCTTGCTTGCAGGGAATATGCACTGAAGTATTCAGGGATAATGAAGCAATCTTGGGGGAATGCATTTAAAGACATTACAGGAAAGTGTATAGCCTTAATTACATAAATAAGACAAGGAAAAGCTGAAAATCAGTGATGCCCATATTCATATTAGTATGTCATCTTTTGTGAAGGATCCGTTGAAGTCTTCTGTTTTCATTATTGTTTTGTTTGTTTTGTTTTTTTAATTATATGAAAGACAGAATTCTCCATGGCTCCAATGAATTTATTCCCTGATAAGACTCCTGTGTCAATTTTTTAAATATTGATTTTTTTCCAGCAACCATGCTAAATTATTTACCAATAAGTAAATAATTAATTTACTGATTAGAAGAATTCTTTTTTTGAGATTCCTTAAGATTTTCTACATACACAATCATGTTGTCTGCTAATGAAGAAAGATTTACTTCTTCCTTTCCAATAGTTAGGACTTTCTTTCCTTACCTTAAGTGGCTAGAATTTTCATTACAATGTAGAATAAAAGTGAAAGGAAAACTTTTCTTGCCTTGTTCCCAATCTTGGGGAGAAAGTATCCAATCATTAATTATTTATAACGTTGGTTGCAGATTTTTCATAGACACCCTTTATTTAATTATGAAAGTTTTCTCTGAATCCTAGCTTACGTAGAAATTTTTTAAAAATCTTAAATGGGTGTTAAATTTTGTCAAGTTTCTGCATCTATTGAGATGATATTGTTGCAAATAAATATAAATTTTCAAATAGTTACATAACTTTGAATTTCTTGGGAAAGCTTCACTTGGTCATGATACATTATTCATTTTTAATACTGTTGGATTTGATTTGCTAATATTTTGTTAAGGATTTTGCACTTATATTTATGAAAAATATTGATCTATAATTTTCCTTTCTTATAATATACTTATCTGGATTTGGTATGAGAGTTGTACAGGCATCATAAAATGAGTTAGCAGGTGTTCCTCCTCTGCTTTCATAAGGAGTTACTGCAAAGAGGTGTTATTTCTTTCTTACGTGTTTGACAGAGTCACCAGTGAAGTCCTACGTACCTGGAGCTTTCTCCATGTAACAGCTCTTAATTAAAATTTCAGTTAGGTCTTTTACAGATGCAAGACTATCTGATGTTTTGTTTCTTCTTGTCCTTGTTTCAGCAAGTTGTGTTTTTCAAGTTGCATTTATTGGGAAAATGTTGTTCTTAATATTTTATTTTCAATTTTAATGTCTATAGGAAATGCAGTCACTTCCCCTCTTTAAAATTGACTTTGATATTTAGAGTTTTCTTTCTGTTTTTATTAATTAATCATATTCTGGATTTAGTAAGTTTATTAATCTTTTTAAAGAGTCAAGTTTTGACTTCATTGATTTTTTTCTATGTTCTTTATACATGTTGTAGTTCTTTGATTTTCATTCTTATTTCCATTTCCCTACTTACTTAGGGTTTAATTTGCTCTTTTTTCCCCTGCCTTCTTAAGATGGTATCATATATAACTAATTTTTATACCCTTATTGTTTTCTATATATCTGTATGAGACTCCTTTAGCTGTTTCTTACAAATTCAGACATGTATTTTTTTTCAGTTTGAAATATTTCTAATTTCCTTTGTGTTCTCTTTTTAATCTTTTTGTTATTAGCGTATTGTTTAATTTGCAAATATTTAGTGCTTTTCTATGTATCTTACTGTTTTTGACTGCTGTTTTAATTCTATTGTGGTCAAAGAACAAACTCTGTAATATTTCAGTCTTTCAAAATTTACTGTGACATGTTTTATGGCCCAACATATGTTCTGTTTTGTCTTGAGATTGTTCCATGTGCACCTAAAAACAATATGTATTTTGCAGTTGTTGGATGTAGGGTTCCATAAATATTAACTGAGTCAAGCTGGTTGATTGAGTTATTTCTGGTCTAGATTTTTATTGAATTTTTTTTACTTGTGTATCAAATATTTGTGTTACTAATCTCCACCTATGATTGTGAATTGGTCTATTTCTTACTTTAGTTCCATCAATTTTTGCTTTATGAATTTTGAAGCATTGTGATCACATATATTCATGTTTAGATTATCACATCTTGATGAATTGATCCTTTAAATATTTTGAAATTTCTCTCCTTGTGTATTTTTTGCATTTTTAAAAGCTTTTTATTAAAATACAGCTAACATACAATATTATATTAGTTTCAGGTGTACACAATAGTTATGCAACATTTATGTACCTAAAGAATTGATCACCATAAGCCCAGCAACCATCTGACACCGTACCACATTATCACAATATTATTGACTATATTCCCTATGATTTACTTATTTGTTTTATACCTGAAAATTTGAACGTCTTATTACCCTTCACCTTCCCCCCTTTTTAATTTTTCAATTACAGTTTACATTCAATATTATTTTATATTAATTTCAGGTGTACAGCATAGTGGTTAGACATTTATATAATTGAAGAATTGACCCCCCTGACTTGCCTAGTCCTCACCTGACACTACATAAGTCATTACAATATTATTGAGCTTGTATATTTATTTCCTTCACCAGATTAGGCAAGTTTTCTGTAATTATTTCTTCATATAGGTTTCAATTCTTTGATCTCTCTCTTCTCCTTCTGGTACCACTATGATGTGAATGTTGGTATGCTTGATATTGTCTCAGAAGATTCTTAAACTGTCCTTATTTTATGGATTCTTTTTTCTTTTTGTTGTTCTGATTGGGTATTTTTTGCTACTTTATCTTCTAAATTGCTGATGTGATCCTCTGTTACATCTAATCTACTATTGATTCCCTCTATTCTTCATTTCAGTTATTATATTCTTTATTCCCGACTGGTTATTTTTTATGATTCCTATCTCTATTTTTATGTTCCCTATCTCTTTGTTGAAGTTCCCACTGAGATCATTAAGCATCCTTATAACCAGTGTTTGGAATTCTGTGTCTGGTAGATTGCTTGTCTCCATTTTGTTTATTTGTTTTCCTGGGGTTTTGTTCTGTTCTTTTATTTTGGAAATGTTTGTCTCCCCATTTTGGCTGACTTCTAGTGTTTGTTTCTATGTATTAGGTAGGGCTGCTATGTCTCCCAGTCTTAGTAGAGTGGCCTTATGTAGTAGGTGTCCTGTGAGACCCACGGGCACAATCTCCCTGGTCACCTGCTTTGGGTGCTCCAGGAGTGTCTCTTGTGTGGGTTGTATTTGCCCTCCTATTGTAGTTGAGCTTAAGTTGTTGTTTTCATGTCAGTGGAAGGGATTGACCTTCGAACTGATAGGTTGTAAGGACTGGCCATGACTACAGTGGAGGATCTGTTGTGCAGGGGCTGACCCTTTGAAGTAGGATTCATTTTATTAGGGCTCTGGTGCTATCCATCTGCCCTTTCAGTGTGTTGTCCATGGAGGTGGCTAGGTGATGCTCTGTCTGGGTCTGAAGCTGGCCACTGGGCATGCCAGCCCCAGGGCCTCCTGGGATGGGCCCCACTGGAGGCCAAGTTCAGGCGCAGCCTGTGCCCTGCCTAGGGCCATTGGGATAAGCCACAAAGGAATCTGCAGATGGCTGCCACCTGCACTGTGCTTGGAGATGCCTCAAGAGGCCAAGCCATGAACCAAGGCCGGCTGTCCCTAATGCCAGGCTTAGGGCTGCTCAGCCAGAGGTACAGGACACATCAAAGCCAGGTGCTTCTTGTTTGGGTTTTGTGGATCTTTGAGAGATTTTAAGAAAGTCTGCAGCATGAGCCAAGACAGTTTATAGGGAAAAGACACTAAAAGCAGCTTGGGTGGGCCCAGTAGTTTTGTGGGGCGGGGTCTCAGGGAATCAGGGTGAATGAACATTGTTAGCCAGGTTGATGGAGACTCAGATATGGTGGTTGCCTACATCTGCATGCTGAGAGGGGAGAGGACTCAACATGGAAACAATGACTTCAGCTAGCTCCTCTGTCTAGGAGAAAGCTGTCCCTCTAGCCCTCACTCTGAAGCTAGACAATTCAGTTCCTTCCTGTGGTCCCTAGTTCCTTTCAAACTGCTACCCCAGCCCTGGAACTCAGAGTGAGTGAGTCCATCATTGAGTAAGTCTGTGCATAGTCCCTTTAAAAGGAGCGCCTAGGGGTGCAGTCACCCTCTGATTCACTCAGCCACAATCTCAGCTGGTTTTCACAAGAAGTTATGGATATCTCCCTCCCCGGCTCTGAAATCCTGGGCTCAGGAGCTTGGTGTGGAGCTGGGCCCCCTCACTCCTCTGGAAGGGAACATCCACAGCTGAGACATCCCTCCTGATTTTTAACAGTCACACACAAGTATAGGACCAGTTCGTTCTGCATCTCTGCTTATCCTACCAGTCTCAAGGTGGCTTCTTCTGTATGACCTTAGTGTAGGGATTCTGTTCAGCAAGATTTCAATCGAATCTTAATAAGGGTGGTTCTGTAGTTTAGTTGTAATTTTGATATGTTCCTGAGGGGAGGTAAGCACAGCGTTTACCTACTCTGCCATCTTGACCAGATCCTGTCTCCCTATATTTCGTTAACTCTTTGTTTTTAGTGTTATCTTCTACCTTTAGCCATAGATACATATATAGCCATACTAATATAGCCATAAGAGCTTTATAATGCCTAGTGTTATCTTTTACCACAGTTTTATTTTTAACCATCAGTGTATTTTTATTTAAAGTATACATCTTGTAAATAGCATATACTGGTACTTGGGTCATACTTTGTTAGCCAGTCTGACAATCTGTATTTTTTATTGGAATGTTTAACCCATTTATATTTAACATAATTATTAACATGTTTAGATTTCAGTTTACCATTGTGGTATTTGTTTTCTATTTTCCCATCCATTCTATGTTCCTCTATTCTTTTATTGCATTTTTTTATTATAAAAAAAGTATTTTTTAAGATTTTCTTTTTTTTTAATTATTTTTGTTATTCCCCTTAGTGCTTTTTAAAAGTTTTCTTTAATGTTGATCATTCTTTTCTATTTAATTAAAGTTTATTGTGGTGACAATGGTTAGTAAAAGTGGTTTCTATAAAGATCATACTATGCACCTTCACCTATCACAACCAACCTTTAAATAATATTTTACTACTTCATGAATAAAGTAAGAACCTTACAGTAGAAATATACATTTAGCCCCTCCCAATCCTTTGTAATCCTGTTGCAAAATATTTCATTTTTTTCATGAAACAGTGTTGGATTTTGTCAAATGCCTTTTGTACATTAATTAAGATGATCATATGTTTTCCCTTTCATTTATTTATGTGCATTACCATACTGATGAATTTTCTTATGTCAAACCATCTTTTCATTTCAAGAATAAATGTCATTTAGTCATCAAGTATCATCCTTTTAATATTTTTTTTATTTAGTTTGCTAGTATTTTGCTGAGGACTTTTCATCTGTATTCATAAGGGATATTGGTCTGTGGTTTTCTTGTGGTGGCTTTGTCTTTCTTTGGTAGTTGAGTGATACTGACAGCATAGATTATGTTAGAGGTTGTGATATTTTGATCTATAAAAAATATATATTTGGTCATTCTCATATATATTTGATCTTTGCTTATGGTTCTTGGCTCACAGCTCCCCAAACCCTTGGAATTTCCAGAGCACTGAAAGCACGTTTTGTTGTAATACTTGGCCTCTTGTCCTCAGTTTCTGAAATTGCTTCAGAACCATAAAGGTGAAATTAGTGTCTTGCTATTCATAATAAGTCCCTTTCCACCACAACTGAGTTTATGTTAATGAGGTGACTTTTGGAAAGCACCCAAGGATGGGGACTGGTTGCCAGGGGAACCAACCAGGTGATTAAAGGGTTAGAACTTTCAGTCCCCACCCTTCCACCTCCTGGGGTATAGAGAGGTTGGAGATTTAGTTCAATCACCAATGGCCAAGGATTTAATCAATTATGCCTAATGTAATGAACCCTCCATAAAAACCAAAGGACAAGGTTTGAAGAGCTTCTGGGTTGGTGAACACATGGAGATTTGGGGAAAGTGGTGCCTGGAGAAAAAAACTCTGCAGCTTTTTCCCATACCTTACCCTATGTATCTTATGGTCTGGCTATTGATTTGTATCATTTGTAATAAACCAGTAACCTACGAAGTAAATGGGTTTCCTCAGTTCTCTGAGTCATTCTAGCAAATTAATCAAAACCAAGTAGGCAGTTGTAGGAACCTCAGATTTATAGCCACTCAGTCAGAAATACAGGTAACAACCTGGACTTGTGACTGGCATCTGAAATGGAGGGCAGTCTTGAGAGACTGATCACTTTATCTGTGGAAACTGATGTTATCTCTGGATAGATAGTGTCAGAATGGAATTGAATTGTAGGACATCCAGCTGGTGTCAGAATTGTTCGATGGTGTGGAACCAAATACTATTTGAGATGTTCCCTCATCTTTTATTTTTCTGGAAGAGTTTTGAGAAGTACAGGTGTTTGTTTTTCTTTAAATGTTTACCAGGATTCACCCATAAAGTCATCTGGTCCTGGACTTTTCTTTTGGGGAGGTTTTTGATTATTTATTCAATCTATTTATTACAGGTCTGCTCAGGTTTCTATTTGTTGTTGAGTCAATTTTGTTAATTTGTGTTTTTCTAGAATTTTTTCCATTTTATCTAGGATACTTAATTTCTTAAAATACTATTATTCATAGTATTTTCTTATAACCCCTTTTATTTCTATAAGGCCAGTAGCAATATCTCCATTTTCATATTTTTATTATTTTTTTAATTATTATTTTTTATTGCAAGTCCATTTTCATTTTTTATTTGTTTTAATATCTTCTCTCTTTCTTTCCCTTAGTCTAACTAATCATTTGCTAATTTTGTTGATCTTTCAGATAAATAACCTTTGGTTTTGTTGATTCTCTCTACTGATTTTCTATCCTCTATTTATTTTTCTCTGTTCTAATATTTATTATGACCTTCTGCTAGTTTTGGGTTTCATTTGTTTTTTTTATTAAATTCCTTAAGAAATACAGATAGGGCCGGCCAAGTGGCACGATGGTTAAGAACTGGCTTAGGACTCCAGAGGACCCTGGTTCGGATCCCACATATGAGGGCCAGTGACACTGCCCTCTGCAGCTAAGACGCTGAACAACAGCTCAACCTGGAGCTGGGCTTCCATGAGTCGCCGGCGACGGCATAGGCTGCAGCCCCTGTGCCAGTGGGTTGCTATGGGCTACCAGTAGCCAGCAGCCAGCATGAGCGGCCAGCAGCCGCAGTGAGC
>NW_017731637.1:1514373-1640798 GCF_001890085.2 Hipposideros armiger | reverse complement strand
ATAGTCATTGATTCAAGATCTTTCTTCTCCACATACCACTTCCCCACATATACCCATAACTTCCCCCCCAAATCAACGTCTCACACACCAGTATATTTGTTATGATGAACGAACCAGCATCAGTGCATCATTATTAACCCAAGTCCATAATTTATGTTAGAGTTCAGACTTTGTGTTGTATATTCTATGGGTTTTGACAAATGTAAAATGAAATGTATCCATTATTACAGTGTCATACAGAATAAATCACTGTCCTAAAAAATCCCCTGTGCTCCTCTAATTCATTTTTCCTTCTCACTGCCACACTGCTGTCAATCACTGAAATTTTTAGTCTCCAGAGTTTTACCTTTTCCAGAATTTTGTTTGTTTTTTTGTTGGTACTTGTTTACTTTTGGGTGTTTAATAATTTTTTTTGTCATATGCCATATTGATTCCCTTCTCATTCCCTTTCATGTATATTTTTAAGATAGTTTCTCAGTAGTGGTTACAATTTTGAGATTACAATTGACATCCTAAATTTATAACAATCTAGTTGGATTGATACCAAGTTAACTTCAATAACACAAAAAATCTTTGTTCCTATCCGACTCCATCTCCTCCCTCCATACACAGTTTATGTTATTCTGTCACAAATTCACAAATTACATCTTTATACATTGTGTCTACTAACATAGACTTATAATTATTATTTTATGTATCTGTATTTTAAATAATATAGGAATAAAAGAAACTTTTACAAATTGAAAATAGAATAATACTGACTTTTATACTTACCTATATTTACCTTTACCAGATTCCTTTAATTCTTCTTAAGGCTTTGAATTGCTGTCTAATGTCTGAAGGACTCTTTTTAGCATTTCATGTAGGGCAGGTATAACAATAACCAACTCTATCAACTTTACTTTATCTGGGAACATCTTAATTTCTCATTTGTATTTGAAGGATAATTTTGTCGATATAGAATTCTTGCTTGAGAGAATGCTTTTCTTTCATCACTTTTTGACTTTCATGGTTTCTGATGGAAATTTGGTTATTAGTTTGCCATTTATACATGACAAATCATTCCTTTCTTGCTGCTTTCAAGATTCTCTCTGGCTTTTGAAATTTTGATTATAATGTGTCTTAGTTGGACCTCTTTAAGTTTATCCTTCTTGTAGTTTGTTAAGCTTCTAGGATGTATAGATTTGTGTCTTTAATCAAATTTGTGGAGGTTTTGGCCATTATTTCTTCCAACATTCTTTCTGCCCTTTTCTCTCTCTACTCTTCTCCTGGGACTCCCATTATGTATTTGTTGGTACACTTGATGGTGTCTCACAGGTCCCTTAGGCTCTGTTCATTTTTCTTCATTCTTTTTTCTTTCAGTTTATCCTGATTATTTCAATTGACCTATCTTCCAGTTCTTTAATTCTTCTGTCTGCCTATTCAAATCCACTATTTAAACTTTTCTGTGGGTTTTTCATTTTGGTTATTTTATTTTTCAGCTCCACAATTTCTTTTTGGTTCTTTTTTGTAATTTCTATCTCCTTATTGATAATCTCTGTTCACATATAACTGTCCTGGGGTTTTTTTAGCTTTTTTTTCATGATTCCATTTAGCTATTTGAGTATATTTAAGATAGCTGATTTAAAGTCTTTTTTCTAGTAAGTACAATGTCTATGCTTCCTCAGCAATAGTTTTTGTTAATTTGCTCTGTGAATGAGCCACATTTATTATTTCTTTGCATATTCTATGATTTTTGTTGATAACTGGACTCTGAAAATTATAATGTAGTAATTTTTAAAATCAAATTGTTTCCTATTCTCAGGGTTTGTTTTTATTGCTTGGTGCGGGATGTAGCTGTTGCTCTGGTCAGTGAGTTTTATAAATTATTTTTATTTAGTCTGTATCCTTTTTTATGTGTTGTTTTTAAAATCTCTGCTCCTTTAGCTTGTGTTCAGTTAGTGTTTTGACATAGAGTCCCTTGAATGCCAGGAGGGAGGGAGGGAGGGAGGAAGGGAGAGAGAGAGAGAGACAGAGAGAGAGAGACAGAGAGAGACAGAGAGAGACAGACAGACAGACAGAGAGAGAGAGAGAGAGAGAGAGAGAGAGAGAGAGAACAATACTTCTCCAAGTTTGTTCAGATTGACTCTGTGCAAGAGCATCCCTTCAGTGCTTAGCCAGGCCATTTAAAACGCTGCCTTAGCCTTTACTTCCCACTTGCGCTGCACCTACAGATCAGCAGAGGTAAAAACTTAGGGTCTTCTCAGGTCTTTTCTGAGAATGCATCCTGTCCTGGGCAAGCACATAGCTTTCTAAATTCCGCAGTATAGATGGGCATTTTTGAATGTCCTAATTTCCCAAAGAAACTCTCCCTGCAACTTTTCCTATTTTTGCAATTTTTAATGAGTTTGAACTTATTTAAAAATAAACTTAATATAAATAGCATAGATTTTTGAGGACAAAGTATTCTAGGTTCAAAGCCAGGCTCTGCCACTTCTTTGCTGTGTTATCTTGTGCATGTTACTTTTCTTTGGGCCTCAGTGCCCTCATATGTAAAAGGAAGATTATAATACCTACTTTGCTTAATTATAAATTTTAAGAGTAACATTTGCTTTGCACATAGTGGGTGCTTAATAAATGGTAACAATTATTATTGTTATTCATCATACTAGGCTTGTGTTCAGTGAAAATCTAGCCTAGTGCTAGATTTGGCACAAAGGCCAAAGATTGTTGATAACTTAAAAATATGATAACTCTAAATCTCATTTTTCTTAATTTACTAGGTAATGGTAAAAGCACTATAACTGCTTTGGATATGAGAATTTTTTAAACACTGGAATGAAAGCAAACTAGGACAAAGAGGTTTAGAGATGTAATTTGAATGTGCTCTTGAGAAATCTCTATTGCAACAAGAAAGATCTTTTTAATACTAGGAAAACTAACCTAAGTTAGGAAACCTAAACCAAATAATTGATAATACAACAGGAATTGCCATTAAATGCATTTAGCATACCATAAGATTAAGTGCATTTCTTCCATACATTTGACAGTTTATTATGGCCAGGTTGGTCATGGCTGTTATTGTTTCATATCGTGTTGCTGCAACAGTCTTAAAACCATCACCACGTATAACATTTGCCTCTGATTCATCTCTTTTTCTAGTTTTAACGAAACCTAAATAAACAAAGCAATCCATGAAACAAATGTGTCATCACATAGATTGAAATTTAAAATGTACTTATGTCATGATAATAATGAGTCATCATAAATAGGTTACTGGTAGATATGCTCTAGAAGAGGTTCCCATAACCCTCACCCACCCAGTCTCAGTGGGTGTTGTTGTTATTGTAGTTAATATTAGATAGCAC
This sequence comes from Hipposideros armiger, assembly GCF_001890085.2. Taxonomy (NCBI): domain Eukaryota; kingdom Metazoa; phylum Chordata; class Mammalia; order Chiroptera; family Hipposideridae; genus Hipposideros; species Hipposideros armiger. The sequence goes on along the minus strand of NW_017731637.1, from coordinate 1,637,451 downwards.
AATTGTCTTTCTAAAAGAAAACCATATGCTTATATATTTCTACCTGGATAATTTGGATTCCATCAGTCTCAGTCTTCTTATACTACACGTAAAAATACTTTTTAAAATTTTTACCGTGAATTACACAAACAACTTCTTGCTTCACAAACGTAAAAAAAGGACATCATGTAAGCATCACTCAGATAGACATCACCTCTCAAGGAGCAACCTCGCTTTCCCCCCTAACATTACCTTAATGCATGATTCAAATGCCGAATATATTTCGGCTCTTGGCTCAGTTTAAAGACCCCAAGCAAGAAAGGAAAAAAAAAAAAAACCCCAAACAACTCAGGAGTTAGCCAAACAGAGATCATCTATATTTACTTTATAATGTCCCTTTTGGATTTCACCGTCCATAAAAAATGGCCTGTCTTGGCACAAGGAACACAAAGGAGACCCATAGTCCACAACTTCCAATTCATGGGAATGGTGCCCTGAGACGAGGTGACTGGGTTGTAAGGGGATGCCCATCTCCTGGGGAATACAAAGTGTTTTCCATAGCCAAGGTGACACTGCTCCCCCATCCCCCCATCACCCCCAGACATCCCAGAAGCCCCAGTGCAGGTAAAAATAAAATAAAAACTTGCACTTCAGTGCCACCTACTGGAAAATAAAAAAAAGACCTCTACTTATCAACCTGCTAAATAGTGAAGTGTAAAATTCTTAAAAGGCAGCTTTCACTCCCACAAATGCTCAGTCAGGGAAATAACACATCAAGCACAATTAATTACCAAGATAACAAGGAAATTCATAAATGAGAAAATAAACTTAAAGACATGGAAATATGTGATTTAAATGACAGAGAATTCAAGATTACAGTTCTGAATAAAATCAATGAGATACAAGAAAACTGAGAAAGGCAATTCAACAAACTAAGAAATTAAAATAATGAACAAAAGGAGTATTTTAACAAAGAGTTTGATGCTATAAACAAACAAACAAACAACAAAAAACAAAGAGAAATTCTGGAACTGAAGAGCTCAATAAAAGAAATGAAGAATGAACTAATGAGCTTAGGAAATAGAGAAGACCATATGGAGGAAAAAAAATAATTAGTGACATATAAGACAGAAATCTAGTAATGACTCAGGTAGAAGAAGAGAAAATTGAAAGTAAAAAAAAATATATATATAAGAACTCTACGAGAACTATCTGACTTCATTAGAAAAAGCAATGTAAGAATAATGGACATGCCAGAAGGCAAAGAGCAGGAGAAAGGGAGCCTATTTAAACAAATAATTGATGAAAACTTCCCAAACCTATGGAAAGAGCTGGATCCTCGAATACAAGAACCTAACAGAATACCTAATTACCTCAATGCAAAAAGACTTTCTCCAAGGCACATTATATTAAAACTGCCAAAAATTAACAAACAAGAAAGAATTCTCAAGGCAGCCAGAGAAAAATATATGATAACCTATAAAGGAAACCCCTTTAGATTATCATTGGATTTTTTTTTCATCAGAAACCCTATAAGCTAGAGGATAGTGAAATCAAATATTCAAATTATTGAAGGACAGAAATGACCAGCCAATAAGAATATATCCAGAGAGTTATCCTTTAGATATGAAGAACAAATAAAGACTTTTCCAGACATAAAGAAGCTGAGGAAATTTACAACCACACGAGCTGCATTACAAGAAATACTAAAGGGAGTTCTACCAGAAACAAAAAGACAAAAAGATACAAAATTATGAGCAAGGCAACTAGGAAAAGAAACCTGCAACAAAACAAAAAGGCAACAACCAAATGGGAGAAGATATTTGCAACCAATACCTCCAATCAGGGGCTAATATCCGAAATATGTAAAGAACTTATTCAATTGAAGAACAAAAAAACAAACAGTCCTATTAAAAAATGGACAGAGGACCTGAACAGACACTTCTTCCAAGAAGACATACAAATGGCCAATAGATATATGAAAATATGCTCAATTTCACTATGAGATACCACCTCACACCTGTTAGAATTGTTATTATCAACAAGACGAGTAATAACAAGTGTTGGAGAGGCTGTGGAGGAAAAAGAACCCTCATACACTGCAGGTGGGAATGTCAATTGGTACAGCCACTATGGAAAACAGTATGGGGGGGCGTCCTTAAAAAATTAAGAATAGAGGGCCGGCCAAGTGGCACGTTGGTTAAGAGCTGGCTTGGGACGCCAGCGGGCCCTGGTTCGGATCCCACATATGAGGGCCAGTGACATTGCCCTCTACAGCTAAGATGCTGAACAACAGCTCAACCTGGAGCTGGGCTGCCTGAGTCTCCGGCATCGGCATAGGCTGCAGCCCCTGGTGCAGTGGGTTGCCATGGGCTACTGTCTGTGGCCAGCAGCCACTGTGAGCGGCCGTCCAGAAGCTGGCGACTGATCTGCCTCGCCCGGGAAGAGTGCAATGATGATGCCAACTTGGCCAGTGAAGCAACGTCCTCCACAACTAGACTGAAGAACAAAATGACAGCAACTTGTCTGTTCCCCTTTCCCCAATTCCCCAGCGCTGTTCCCATCCCCCAATTCCCCAATAAAAATCTGAAAAAAAAATTTAAGAATAGAGCTACTATATGACCCAGCAATCCCTCTTCTGGGTATCTACCTGAAAAATTTGAAAACATTTGTCCTTAAAAGTATATGTACCCCTATGATCACTGCAGCATTATTCCCGGTGGCCAAGACATGGAAACAACCCAAGATTCCTTCAATGGATGATTGGATAAAGAAGATGTGGTATATATATATATATATATATATATATATATATATATATATATATATATATATATATATATATACAATGGAAGACTCCTCAGCCATAAGAAATGATGAAATGTTGCCATTTGCAACAACATGGATGGATCTTGGGATGCTAAGCAAAATAAGTCAGACAGAAACGGATAAGAATCATATGATTCCACTCATATGTGGGATATAAAACAGAAAGCAACAAATGAACAAATGAAACAAACAAAAGAAATACCTCATTGACACAGACAACAGTATGGTGGTTACTAGAGTGAAAAGAAGGTGGGAGGTTGAAGAGGGTAAATGTCAAAAATTATATGGTGATAGAATGAGACTAAACTTTGGGTAATGAATACACAGTATAACATATAGATTATGTATTATAGTATTGTGCACTTGAAACTAATATAATCTTATTAACCAATGTCATTACAATAAATTTAATTAAAAAAAAGAAAGAAAAGACACCTAAAACAGAAAACAAAAATGGACAGTTCCAAGTATACACCCAAGTGTGGCAGGAAAGTATTTTGAAATCTGATGAAATACTTTTTACATTCCAGCCATTCTTGCTGCATTACTTGCAGCAACATACTTTACAGTCTCAGTAATTTTTATGCCATTGCTTTAATGAGGTAATAATGCATCCTAGAACAAAGAAAACAATGTTCAGTTTTTAATTTCTAAAGTAGACATTGTGTGCCCATTTCAGTCAATAGATGTGAAAGTTAACCACAGAATAAAGAATGATATATGACATGACATAGATTCCTTGCCTTCGGAGAGGAAATGAGACAAGAAGGAAAGACGAGTTAAGACATAAACCTGTAGCCTGCTCCCAGATCACTCACCCTCACGGACTAAGGCCAGCATTTGGTTTTAAGTGGAAAGGAGGGAGATGGAGGTGGAGAGGTGGTTAGAAATTCCTTGATAGATCTCTGAAGAATCGAAGAACCCTTAAACTCACCTGAAACTTTTCAAAGAGGAAACAACCAGGGTAGAATAAATTTAAGAAATCAGAAATGGCAGCATGACTCATTTAGGCTTATGACATGGAAAAGACCCAGCACTTAATTTATATCATAGATGGTGATACAGAACTAGTAGAAGAAATAGTGAGCTCAAAAATTCCTACGATTGCTGTAGTTAATAATTATTGTATATTTGAAAGTTGCTAAGAGAGTAAATCTTAAAAGTTCTCATCAAAAGAAAAAAATTATAACTGTGTGCAGTGATGGATGTTAACTAAACTGATTGTGGTAACCATTTCATAATATATACATATATCAGATAACCATGTTGTACACCTTAAATTTATACACCTTAAACAGTGTTATATGTCAATTATATCTCAATAAAACTGGGGGGGGATGAAATTTCTATGGTTGGAGTGTTCTGTGTATATCTCAAATTAAACACATCTATTGAATTATTAAATAGTTATGTTATTTTCTTCTGTTCCAGAATTTTATTTGGCTCTTTTTTTTAAATAGTGTTTTATTTTCAAATTACCATTGACATACAATATTATATTCATTTCAGGTATACAGCATAGTGATTAGACATTTATATAATTTATGAAGTGATTACCCTGATAAATCTAGTACCCATCTGACACCATACATTACAATACTATTGACTATATTCCTTATGCTATAATTTACATCCCCATGACTATTTTGTAATTACCAATTTATACTTCTTAATCTCTCTTCCTTTTTCACCCATCCCTGACCTCTGCTCCCATCTGGCAACCATCAAAATGATCTCTGTATCTATAAAGTTTGTTAATTTATTTTGTTGTTTAGATTCCACATATAAGTGAAATCATATGGCATTTTTTACTCTTATTTTTAAAACAAAAATTTCAGTTCTCTGGCAAAATTCTCCAACTTTTTTTTTTATTGAATATAGTAATCATTAGTCATTTTAAATCCTTGGTTGAAAACGCCATCCAATATATGAATCTATGGATCTGTTTCTATTGTTTGTTTTTTCTACTGATTTTCAGACATTTTATCCTGCTTTTAAGATGCCTTGTAGTTTTTTAAATTTAATGCTAACATTGTGGATGAAAATTGAAAGGGATTGGGTAATGCTGTCTCTCTCTAACAAGTGCTAGGTTTTCTTTAATTAGGCAGAAAGCATTACTTTGATTTATCAAAGACTGGTTTTGAGCTTTGTTGGGATAATCTATTTTACTTTTGTCCTTTCTCTAGGACAGCATTCTTATTCCTAAGTCATAGGTTCTCTGGGTGTTCAACTGAAAGCCCAGGGTATTTACTAAGACCCCTTCACTTTGGCAGAGCTTGAACTTCAATAGCTGTCTCCTGGGCAACTGTGAAAATCCTTAGCATCTCAGCTGATGTTTTCTGCTGTATTTCTTAGATATTGTCCTGCTTAGGACATGCACAGCTTAGGAATCACCCAACACCCTTAAGGGAGGCTATATGCAGATATTTGGATTCACTTCTCTCCTCTCTGAGATTTTGCCCTTGGAGTCCCAGCTATACTGTCAGTCTGAAAGTCTGACTGTGAACGCCTCAATCCAGTAATGCTATCACTTTCTAGTTGTACTCTATTCTTCAAAACCACAAATGCCCCCTGGCAAAACTCAAGGTAAATGCAGAGCCGACTCACGAGCTTTTCTATTTCAAAGATCATAACCACTAAAGTCATGTCTGTAATGGTTACTCTCCAATACCTTCAAAATATGTTTTATATAGTTTGGGCAGTATTAATATATGATTTTAGTGAAAGGGCTCATCCAATATAAGCTACTCAACCTTGGACAGAACCAGAAGTCATTGGGTTATTTTGAAATACATCTACTAATTCTAATACCTTGAATTCCTATGGGTATGTTTCTACTGCTTACTGTTCCTGCTAGTTTTCATTTATTTTGTCTTTCTCTTTGTGTGACTGGGAATTGTGAATTGTTTACTACACACTGTATTTTTTAAGTTGTTTACAGAAGTAATGTAAGGTCTAGAAATATAATTTTTTTAAATGATTCTTTATTTCTGCTAGGTAACCAAGATCAAACACTTAGAACAGTGCCTAGCACAGGGGAAGTAGTTAACTTTCGTTATTGCATTTCTATCTGTCCCCTCAGGTTAAGAATACTCCAGTTTATATGTTCCCAATATTAGTACAAACTTTGGTTTATAGTCATAATTTAAAAATAGTTGCTGAGTAAACGGCTTAAGGAACTGAAAATGAGGTGAGATGTGTGAATCACACACACATACACAAACACACAGAATCATGAATACTTTTACAGAGAGATAATCTTATATATAGTTTTTAAAAGAATGATATAAGCTGAGCATTTACCTTCACGTATGGTTGGCATGCTTTGCCTTGGAACACTTTCTAGATTTTCATTTCCTATTATAGAATTTTCTAGAAAAAAAGAGAAAAAGGGACAACCTTTGGATACTTGTGAAAACTCATGTTGAGGCTGTTATGATTTCATTATAATTATTCATCTTTTAATGAATTGGAATTATCCACGGAAATCTTCCCATAAAGGCATCCATCAGCATCGGCATTCTGCTTCTAGAGCTCATCTATTGTTGATTACCTTCATGCTCATTACTCCTTTATATTAGGTTTTCTGACTCTTTGAACTCTCTTATATTGGTTCCCACCACCAACATCTGGGTAAAATACCTACTTTGGCCTTGGCAGACCTGTAAGGCCATGACTTCCGTTACTGCATTCTGGCCCATGTATTAAATGTATAGGCAAAGAGTGACCCCACGGTCCCACTCTGCAAACCCAAGGCAGGTGGGTACCATTTGCTTGCATGCCTTCTCTCCCCTTTGCTCTACTTGACCCCATTATTCCAAACTAGGATCAGAATGTATTTACCTATCTCAGACTGTCTTCGAGGTTTTCTTGGTAAAACTGGTGCTGGCATAAAAATAATACTAGGAAAATGATTAATATTTTGTTGTAAATGGTGAGAGGGCTGTGTTTTGGCTTGAACAGGCATAATCCTTGGAAGAGGTCTTGACCTTGTTGAACTTAAATCTGTCAGAGGGCGCTTAAAAGTATAGGTCTCACTCTTTGGTAAAAGCAGATACTCAGAACGCAGAACTTCCTTGAGGTTGGGAGTGATAACTGAGGAAGGGGCATGTGAAGGTTTGGAGAATGCTGAGGACAGAACCAGAATGTCTTTTAGCATGTTCTCAACAGAAATATTTTTTAGTTTTGATGGCTTTTTTGATTTTCTTAAACTTTCCACTTGGTTTGTTTCTTTTCCAAAAACTCGACCGGAAGCTGAAAAGCAACTTGGAAAAAATATGCAACCAGTAGCAGTCTTTGGAATTTTCCAATATACATTCTTCAATGGTTTTGGGGATGTTGAAACAGTAGACACTCTTTCTTGTACATCATGATCAAGAGAGAGATTTTGGATAGTGATAAAGGTTTGTGATTCATTTCTTGAAACAACATCAGGAAAACTAGTTTCATCTCTTTGAATTAAAGTGGTTTCTTCTTGAGCAAATTTTACATGTAGAGTTTTACCAGTGTTGGCTAGACCAGAAAAAAAAAAGCACAATTAGATTATATTTATCAAGGTGTCAGGGAAAAAACTGTAATGTATTGGTATTCATAGTTTTTTAAATATATTTTTTATTCACTCTCCCCTCTCACCTTCTAAAAATGTTTCTGTATATACTCACTCAGATATCAGGACTCTTGTTTAGCTGACTGGGATAAAGTTTGAATGAGCAATTGGAGAAGTGAAGAGGCTAAATTGTATTAGATTAGAAAGGATAGAGAGCTTACTCTTAAAAAAACAGAATTGATGGGGAGAAGAGATTATAAAAGAAGATTTTTGAACAATTGCCACTAAACCTCTGGCAATATGGATAGGTAAAAATAACTTTGATGAATATTTGCTGTTTATCATCACCTCTTCCTTATTTGATAACTTCTCTGAGTAAAGATTACAATTCTTTTCAATGCCAGATGTCACACTAATGTATCTTTTGAATATGATAACATTCTTCAGGGCAGCACAAGTTCATTTAGGTTATAACAACAGTAAGTATTCTTTTCTCTCTTATGTCCAGAAAATGCACTGTGCCTACATTCTTAGATATCTCACTACATCATATATGCTTTCTCTTTCTTATGAGACAGAATGTTAAATGACATTTGTTTTCTATTGTCTCAGTTGAGTATGATAAATAATGAGGACTTCTATATTCTAATGAGGAGATAAGAGATTCATTAGGGCAAGACTTGCAAAGAGATGGCCAAAACAAGTCCCGCTCTCTCCCACCTGTTGTCTACAAACAAGAGATGGCTAGAGGTTGATCGGGGTCAGAGAGAGGATTTGTTCTGAATAGCACTATTAGAATGCTATCTGTTTCCCTGATCTTTCCCTCCCCATGGTGGGTGGAGGAGGATAATTTCCCACCATCTCAATCCAAGTGAGATGGATTCACAGAAAACCATTTATAGAGAACAGGAGTGTATGCCACAAGAAGAAAATAACATCTCACAACTCCCCTACCCAGTTCCCCCTACAGAGCAGCAAAAAAGGGCCAGCTCACCCAGTGCTGTGTCCCAACAAGAGAATCCTTGAAACTACTTGACCTGTATTTCCAGCCCTTTCAGGCAGGTACAGAGACTGAAGCCTGCTTCTTACCTTAACTCTTAACTCCTTAACACTTTGCCACTCCTAGCCCCACCAATCAAGGGAGTCAAAAACTATAATGAGTTAGAAAAGAGAAATAAAAGAACAAAGTGGAAGAACTTACCATACCTCTGTTTCCCTTGGTTTGTCTAAAAATTAGCAGACCTAGTCTGAGCTGAGAAAAGAAACAAGGTTTGATTCCATCCTAGATGAAGGTATCAATTTAGATTGGGCTAATTTCTTATTATCTGAAAATGAGAAAAGGCTAATTGATGAAAGTGACTAGAAAAGCTTTGGGAGAGGGATGTGTGACTTGTGAATTTCAAGGGCAGTAGTAGGAGAAGAATAATGTTTGCTTCCTGCTTATATGGAACTAAGCAAAGTGAGCTCATTCAATAAAACGATTGCACCACTACCTTCAACTTTCTCTCTTGCATATTGAAACAAAACATGATACTGGGCAAAAATAGACTTCAGAGCTCCTTTCAATCACCACCATCCTACCACTTTTATCCTTCCTTTCAGTGGCAAACTGAAGTGGTTTACACTCATTAGTTTGACTTCCTCTCCTCTAATCTCTGTTGTTTGTTGTTTCCCTTTATTTATTCTTTAACTTTTATTAAATTAGTAGACTTTATTTTAGGACAGTTTTAGATAAATATAAAAGATGAGCAAGACAGAACAGTTACCATGTATCCCCCTCTATTGCACACAGTTTCATCAGTTCTAACATCTGGCATTAGTGTGGTACATTTATTATAATTAATGAATCAATGTTGATACATGATTAATTAAAGTCTATAATTTACATAATGTCTTTGTGTTGTATGGTTCTATAGGTTTTTGACAAATGCATAATGTCATGCATCCACCATTACAGTGTAATAAAAAATAATTTCACCACTCTCAAAATCCTCTGTGCTTTAACTATTCATCTCTTCCCATCTCCCTGAACCTCTGGCAACCACTGATTTATTTATTTATTTATTTTACTGTCTCCATAATTTTGCTTTTCCAGAATTCCATACAATTGGAATCCTACAGTATTGTAACCTTTTCATCTGGATTCTTTCACTTAGCAATATGCAGTTAAAGGTCCTCTATGTCTTTATATGGCATAATAGCTCATTTCTTCTTATCACTAAATAAAATTACATTGTGTGGATGTACCACAATTTGTTTATCCATTCACCTATTGAATTGCTTCCAGTTTGGAGCAATTATATATAAAGTTGATATAAATACACATGTGTAGGTTTTTGTGGGGACATAAGTTTTCATTTGAATTGAGTAAATAAATACCTATGAGTTCACTTGCTAGATTGTATGGTAAGAGTATGTTTAGCTTTGTATTTACAAAACTACCAAACTGTTTTCAAAAATGGTTGTACCACTTTGCATTCCTGCCAGCAATGAATGAGAGTTCCTCTTGCTCCTCTCCAGCATTTGGTATTGCCAGTGTTTTGGATTTTAGCTCTTCTAATAGGTCTGCAGTGGTATCTTATTGTTGTTTTAATTTGCAATTTCCTAATGACATACAAGTAAGATGTTGAGCATTTTTTTATATGCTTATTTGGTCTCTGGATATCCTCTTTGGTGAGGTGTTTTTTCAGATCTTTAGCCCACTTTTTAATTGGGTTGTTTTCTTATTGTTGAGTTTAAGAGTTCTTTCTTTATTTTGGATGCAAGTCCTTGAGATATTTCTTTTGCAAATATTTCCTCCCAGCGCATGGCTTGTCTTCTTATTGTTGTAACAATGTCTTTCATAGGGAAGTTTTTAATTTTAATAAGTGCAACTTATCAGATTTTCTTTCATGGATTGTTCTTTTGGTGTCATATCTAGTCATTGCCAAACACAAGGTCATCTACATTTTCTCCTATGTTATATTCAAAAAAAGTCCAGTTAGAATCAGAAGAAACAGAAAAATAAGGGAAGATTTTAAAGAAGAAGCGAAACAACTGGAATGAATAGAAACTTTATAAATGTGGCAGATAGTAAGCCAAAAATACCAAAAATGTATTAAAATGTGAATGGTCTAAGTATACCAATTAAAAGGCAAAAACTGTCAGAGTAGATAAAAAACAAGACCTAACCATATCTTATCTACAAGAAACTTGCTTTAAATATAAAAAGACAAATTAAAAGTAAAGGGATAGAGAAAGATTTACCATACTAACATTTATCAAAAGAAGACTGGAGTAGATATGTTAATGTCAAACAGAGCAGACTTGAGAACAAGAAAAATTATTAAGATAACATTCACAGGTTCCAGAGATTAAGATGTCGATATCTTCTGAGGGGTCATTTTTCAGTCTACCACACCACCCATTCCTCATTCCTCATATTTAACACATATAAATCAATCACCTCCAGGCCTTATTCAAATTATGTATGTCAACTCCAAAACCTCTGATACCCATCTCTTCCCATTCCCCTCTCCCCTTTTCCACCATGAGAATCATTGAAGTGACCTGTTGTTCTGATGGATTTATGTTCCAGCCTCATTTGGTTTAGGGTGGAGATAAAGATTGAAAATCAGTGGCCTAATTAAGTTCTGCTGTTTCAGAATAGAAAGATGAGACCCACTGGCTTAATGACTTGCTAAAGCCATATATCACATTAGTGTTGGAGCCCAGGCCAGAATTCATGTTCCTGGACTCCCATTCTAGGGCACTATGCACTGTTCCAGGTGGTGGCAACTCAGGAAATAATTGTGGGTAGAGTGCAAAGTATTACAAGTATTATAACATTAGAGTGGTTTTGTAGTTTATAAAGTGCTTTCACACAGGCTATTGCATTTTGACCTTCTCTCATAGTTAAGTGATCAACCCCCTCACCCCCAGATTTTCCCTTCTGATTTTAACTGCCATCATCTTAATCTACATTGACTTAATTTTCCCCTTGATTTCCTGACATAGCCTTATCATGTTTTCACCAAATTGTCTGAATCTTATTAATGATAATTCAGATTTCTTAGTTTGGTATATAAACATCTATGCGACCTGGATCCACTTCACCTAACCTTACTGTGTGATGCCGCATTACTTCCCAACGAGAACTCTTATGTACTCAGATTATTAGTGACAATCACAAAGACCACACTGCTCATTTGTAACTTCATTTCTTATGTTGATCACACTGTGTGGAATACCTTCTATTGCTAACCAATTTAAATTCCTTTCTTCTCTCGAAGTCTACCTTAAACCTCATGCAATCCATCTTTCTAGATTAATACAATCCACACTTACAGTTCTTATTGATTCATCAAACATTTAACCCCAACCATGTGCCAGCTGTACACACAGTGCTGATGGCACAGCACTAACCTTGCTATGACCAAAGATCTCGCAATTTACTATAGAAACTAGGCAGGTAAACAGTTATACTAGAAAATGATTAAGTGCTCAACGGGGGTAAGTATGGGACACTCTGGGAGCATAAAGGAAGGCACTCTGACTGGGTGAAGAGGCAAGAATATTTAGAGATACCTTCCCAGTGAAGATGATATCTGTCTTCTCAATTCCATGATTCCTTATTTTTTGACACTTTTCCCCAGGATTTCTTTTTTTTCCTAGTATATTAAATTTCTACTTTTTCAACAGGCTTTCCTTTGTCATCATAAACTACACAGGTCTCCTCTACAATTAAATAGATGTCATTCCACTTTTACTAATTCCTCATGTCTTAGTTCAAGCCCCATTCTTGCCCCAGTGCTTTCTCACATTTATGAACTACTACTGTTTACTATTAATTGGATGTAAATTCTATGCTGGTTTGTACTGCTATTTAAGGTTTTAATTTTATGTGTATCTCATCTTTAAAGCTTAATTGAAAGTCTTGAAAGATCCTGACAGTCAGGAACCAGATCATTTGTATCATTAATTCTCTAAGGCATTTAGCATTGTATGCAAATTGTAGACATTTATTTCAGGCTTTTATTTCAGTGTTTGAATATTCATTGTTATTGATTTTACTTCAGTCATTTTAAGTATTCATTAATTCATTCAACAAATATTTTGAACACCTACTATGTGCAAAGCACTCTGCCAAGAGCCTTTGGAGACACAGGATTGGTAATAATCAAGGTCATAGAATCTCCAAGGCACCTAAAGCAGAGGAGCTCCCCACAAAAAAGACCTATCCAGTCCAAAATGTCAATAGTGAGAAACTCTGTACTAGAACATAAATTTCAAACAAAAGATGAATGGAAAAACTACAACCAAAAAAAAAACACAAACTGGTAGTGAGCTGTAAATCTACATAACTGTGGGTATTATTATTACAGAACTTTGTGTAAATGTAGAAATATAGAACATTACAGAAATATAGAAAAGACAATGTAGAAATGATGTAACAAAAGTTGGTAAGGAAAGTGGGAGAGGAAATTGGAAGTAGTAAAGGTGTGTTGATTTAAACATCTTTAACAGCCATAAATCAAGAGGCAATAATTTATCATTGTAGATCAAGTAATAGACTAGGCACATTTTAACAGTATAAATGTTGACACTAAAATAATCCAATCAGCTAAACTCAGGTAGTAGAGACTAAAAATGGGAAAGAAGAGGAAATATGCTAACTTTATTATTGTTTATAAGTAAGGAGTCAATAGATACACACACATACCATATACAGAAATAGAGGATTACAGGATTATACAAAGTTATAGTTATAAAAGTGGTTCATCTTTACCTCATAGTACTTGCACTTATCACAGGGCAATTTTACATTTACTATGTAATTATTTGATCCCACCAGAGGGTAACTAGTGAAGAAGATTGGCAGAGTCATTCTGCTCACTATTATATCTCCAGTCCCTAGCACTGTGCTCATAAATAGTCAATTCTTGTTACTTGCAGCAGTTCTCTAAAGTTTGAATGAACACCGAATTATCCAGCACTGAGCCATGGCTTCTAGGGAAACTACAGGGTCAGGTTCCGGCAAGACTCTGGTCTCAACATTATGGACAACCAATCAATACATCATCTTGCTTTATATGTGTTTCTATGTAAAGACACCTTATTTAATATGTATTGTTGATACATTAACACTGAACTCATGCCTGAAGGACGCTTATCTAACACACATATTTTTCTCTGTAAGACACGTCAGAGCCTTCTTGTGCTTAGGAAAAGTAGACAGCACTTCAGCCTTGTGCTTGTGGGACATTTTAGGCAGCGAAATCACCAACATAAAGCACAAATATTAAAAAAACATGGCACTAAATAGACCAGGAAATGACAGTTGTTTACAGTATGAGAGCTGAAGCAAGAAGGTAGAATGTACCCTGCTCAACCTCAGCTGGGAATATATGTATTTTCACTGCCATGAGCATATCCAGAATGACTTGAGAGTTACTATAGTATATATACCCCTCCTGCACACAGTTTCACCTATCATAAAAGGAGTGAGAAAGCGATTTATATACTGCTCTGAACTGTTCTTTATGATATATTGTTGAGTTAAAAAGAGAGAATACAAAACAATGTACTGATTTGGGGGCTACAAATAAATTTTAGCCATTAGGTAAATTCGTCCTTACAGAATCCATAAATAATGAGAATCAACTGTACCTGTAGAATTGAATTGGATGCGATCATCTTACAACAAACATTTGTCAGTTACTAGTTATTAGTGTCTTTAACTATTGTGATCATGGGCTGTGCAGGTTGAGAACTTTCTATGAAAAATAAAGTTAATAACATATCTGATTAATATACATACCTGTATGAACTTTCTTCTTATGCAAAGGCAGCTTAGCGAGTTTGGGAGGTAAAGGTCTTCGAAGAAGAAGAAGTTTTGGGTGGTTTTGCATTTTAATTAATAACAAGCACTATTTCTCACAGCTATTAGTCAAGAGTTGAAAAGCTTTTGAATGTTTGAATTGTTGCTGAAAAAGAATTCATTTGAATCTAGATTACATCTTAATGAAAGTCTTTCTGTGCTAATACTCTACTGAGTCCAAACAGAATTCCTATAAAAGAAAAATAGGGTAAGAAAATAATTCTTTAAAACTTCTAGAAATAATCTAGGTAAAATTTAGGGTTAAAATTAATACAGAATTTTAAAATGTGTATGCTATTATCAACCAGGATCATTCTAAAATTTCCCATGTTAGTATATAGTTCAATCTGCCAGTGCTCTTTCAGCTAGTAAATACCAATTTTACAGAACAGCAGAAATGACACTTATTTCTCTACCTCCAAAATGTTATCACTTCATAAATTTGGAAAATGTTCTTGGTCAAAAAGATAAGGAAGTCCCCCAATGATAGCCTCTGAAGACCCACAATATTTAACTAACATCTAAGTTGTTTTCTATCTGCAATAATTACTTATTTTAAATTTCAATCACTATAGTTACATCATAACTATTTAATCCAAAATAAGATGGTCTTTAGTATAATGAGATTTTCGGGGATCTCTATCCCAACGAGTACTGTTTAGAAATGATGCCAGAAGATAGACCCCCAAAAATGTGCGCTTAGTTCTCAGGGCAAAGTGCCTGGTACATCACTACTCCGTTGACAGTCTAGAAGGAAATGCTTTGGAACTGCAAAAATGGGCTGTCCCCCCCTTCTCCCCAAAGATAACTGCACACAAGGGCTCAAGGTATATTCCCCAGTAGTACAGCCCACTTGATGACTGCGATTTTCCTTCCGTATTATCTAAAGAGGTGTTTGGAAACGTTGGACTCCTCAAAACAACCGGCTTTTCCTCTTTTATCTCCTTTTCCTCGGAACTGAGGCAACGAGGTATAAGTCACGTAAGCTCTTGGGTCTGCCGGTCGGTTGCTGTCCAGAAAGAAAGCACCCGGGCCATCCTCACCCCTCGGGTAGGGTGCAGCCAGAGGTGAAAGAGGCAGGCCCTAGCAACCGGACGCCGATACAGCCACTCTGCCCGCAGAACGCGCAGGCGCTGGGTGGGGAGGGCGGGGTGGGGCGGGGCGCGAGCCGGAGGAGTCCTGCGGCTCTGGCCGGGCCCCACCGCGCAGCGCGCGGAGCCCAGTCGCCTTTCTCAGCTCTAGTGCGGGGCTGCTGGGGAGGCTCTGGGCTGCAGGACAAGTCCGCTCCACGTGCAGCTGCTGTACGGAACCCCGTGGTGACAATTGTTATTGCTATTTTATTCTTAATGACAGTAACCACTATTATTTATTTACTTTTCTCGATTACACCATGCTTAAATCGGGTATCTAGGGTCTGGGATGGCATTCTTTAATACTGCACTTGGGCACTGCTGATTTTGCGGTGCCCCCGAAAAGAGAACATTCTGTTTCCTTTCTTTTCCTTTAATGCAAACTGTTTTTGTTTTTCTGATCCTTTCAAGTTCCTGGATTAAGAGGAATTGCGTAGGGATAGGGGAATTTAGGATCCAAGGGAGACTTGAAAAGAAACCCATTTCTCACTATCAGAGTCATTTGTTCTGATTATCGTGCTGTGGCTTGTCTCCTCTGTCATGGTGTTGATGAACCTGTACGTACAGTGATCAATAATACATTGTGTGTGTTTGCATGTATGCCTACGCTTCTCTGGAGAGTTGAGGTCTCACAATGTGCGAGAGAGCTTATAGGTAGAAGTGTACAGCCCAACTCAAAGTAGATGGAGCTTCCGTCCAGTCTTGTATGTTTTTCTTCTTGTTTGTTGGCTTTTTTTTTTAAGTGCAAGTAGAGACTTTAGTAACAAGTGTCGGAAGAGGAGAGACTTCTGTATAGCTTTTGGGACCTTTCAAGATTTACTCCCTAACCAAGTCTTCCTTTTTTTCCTTAACAGCAAGCATATGTTTTAAAACAATCAATGAAAAAGTGAAAAAGTATTTCATCAGACTCTGGGAAATATTATGCACCTTGTTTTCCCTTCGAGTATTAACATATGGATTATTTTCCTTGTAAGATTACAGTGTTCCAATTAGACTGCCTCCTCAGAGCATGAATTTAATCCACTTTTGCCTGTGTCTTAGCTTCTCAGAAAGAGGACAGTTGACAATAGCAAATCTAATTGCTAGGTTTTGTCTCAAGTAATAGTTGTGCATATTTTGTAAGTGTGAAAAATGTTTTTACTTTTAAGCATAAAACGTGTATGTTCCAATATATAAATTGAGTCAGGTTCATATGCTCTTAAAAGTTGTTTGAACCATGAAAAAGAACTACTGGGATTCAGTTTTACTGACCAGTGCTTGGTCTTTAAAACTTATGCTTAGTATTTAATAGTCAAAATCAAGGCAGCGTGCTTATCAATCTTTAAAAAAAAATGCTTTGTCACACATGGAATCAGGCATTGGGCTTCATTCCCTGCAGATTTCAGCAGAAATCTGCAGGGAACGAAGCAGGCAGAACCTAGGGCTGTTTTAATATGTACCGTCCTTACATGTGAATATTTTGTTTTCTACCACTGACTACTTCTGTTAGCACCATTTAAGCAAATGAGATAATTATGAAAATTCATGACTTGGTGTGTATATGTCAGTTATTCTAATAAATCGAACATGCTTCATCTATGGACATGACGTACAAATAAAGGATTTGGAAGGCATAAATCGCACTCAATATGGATTGTATTATTATTTTAATTTAACTTATTTTTTATTATTTTTGAAAATATTGCTACCTCAATTTACTTTTTTCCTTTTTAAAAAATTAATCATATCTGTTTAAATAATATAGCTCCCTCTTTGATTTTAAGGGTCTATTTTACCTTGTGTACAGTACGGTACAGCTTACTTATTTGTTCCATTAGCTTTGCAATTTGGCAGAACCTGTGATAAAGCTTGTCAAACTGAACCACAACACTTTCACTCTTTCAGTGGATTGTGGTAAGTAGGCCAGAGAAATGGTGAGCACCAAGGATATACATCTGGTGTTTTTGTTTTTATTATGTTGCTGAAATGAGATAAAAGCCTTATGCAAAAGCAACCCTAGGTACCCCACTAGTAATGCTATTTATTGAATTCCCTAAATAATGGGGAATACTTGGAGAATCTCAGAGTCCCCGTTGTTTGAAAGGACACAGCTTCTGTTGGAATTGTGTAGAAATTGTTGCTAGAAATCTTCACGGTTTTCCATATACCTCTCCCCTCTCGTTTGTTTATTTGTTTTAAAACAGAACAGAGATTCACTAAGCAGTTCGGTCAGTGCAGATTTAATATGAATTTTACATTGTGGATATAGTTGTATTTTTATACTCATATTGGTTTTTACAAGTTCTTTTAAAAAATGAATAGTTATGTTTCAGTGCACACTGGGTAAACTGTTGAGTCCCCACTGTAACCCAGGGCACTAAAAGATGTATATTCTTGGTCTGAATTTACCAGATCATTGAATTATATATACTCAGAAATGTCTTAAGTTTCCACCATCATAATGGCTTAAATGTATACATTTATTTTGTGTGTTTTCATTCTGCTGCATAGAGAACAGTTTTATATTTTTAAAAGTTAATAAGGATGTTTTGAAGAAGCTGATTTACTTTTTACCTCTCATATGCAAGGGCAAAAAGTTTATTTCTGTTCTTAATTATTTTTTGGCCGTTTAGTTATTTCTTTTTGTCTTTCAGGATGATAGCTATTTCTTTTGTCTGAACTAGAGAGTGATTCTTGGATTCCTTTCAAAAAAATCATTACTTATAAGGAAATGTCATGCAACCTGCATCATAGAATTTAAAAAAACAAAACAAAACAAAAACCCTCCCAAACATAACGAAAGAACAATGTCTATCTGTTTTTAAGAGCATATTCATGGATTCAGTCATTCATTCCAAAATGATTTTATTGGAAACCTACTAGGCATTAGGTACTTTGCTAGGTCCTAAACTCCAAACTTCATTAAATTTATAAAGATTCATTTGAGGCTTTATAATTTTAGACATTGAAATGAAATTTTAAATCATTTTAAAGGTTTTACTTATCTATAATTATAACTACTTGAGGATTTTAAAAATGTTAACATTTTTAAAAATGTTTTTATTGTGTTGTTGGGGTAGGAAAGTATTTATTCACACCACCCCAAATACTCAGAAACAATTTTATATTTCCTTAGCTTCAGTGATCTTACTAGATTGTTTGTTTGTAATATCTAACTGATATTAGATATCTATATACATATATTGTGTGATTGTGTCCTTTGCCAAAAAAAGGTAAATAATATTGTTTCCTTAATGTTAGGGTTGACTAAGCTACAAATGATGAAATGTCATTATTGGTTACTTACTACATGGAAGGCACTGTTCTAAGTATTGATTTTGTTCTATCTTACTCCACAATTCTCATATTAATCGAGAATTCTAGCACCTGTATCAAATTTCAGTCAAAGGCAGTGTTGCATAGCTCACCTTGGCTGGGTTCAGAGTCCTGACTGCCACTTGTCAGCTCTGTGCCCTTGGACCAGCTACTTAACCTCTCTATGCCCCTGTGGTTTCCTCACCTATATAATTGGGGTAAAATGGTACCTAACTCAGGGTATTGTGAGGATCTAAAGAAATAATCTGTGTCAAGGATTTAGTTTCATGTCAGGAATAGTGAGTTTTCATTAGATGCTAGTAGTTAGAAAACAAATGGCCCAGGTTTTCTATCTGCAATGCCCCTGCTTTGGGTGATGACCATTAATGTTAACCAAAGCATTTGGTTTGGAGGACTAGAGGGTGAATCCTGGGCATTTATCTATAAAATACCACACTTTGCTAGTGTCTCTGGTATGTGGGAGAATCTAGTCTACAGCTTTCAGATTGTTAAACAAGTGCCATGCTCTAGGCAGTTTCCTGCATTCTGTCACTGATCCTATACCCTTCTGGGCCACAGAGGACCTGGGGGACAGCTTGTGCCTGAAAGAACCCAAGTACAGTGATGTGAGTAAGGAGGCCATGCCTCGTCCTTCACGTGAGTTGAGTTCGTGAGCTGCTGTTAGCATTGACTGAGCTGGACTGAATCCGTGGTGAATTTCAACCAGTGGCCCAAGGATGAAAGCGGCCTTGTTCTCAGTGTCCTTGAGGCAGCTGGTGAGCCTAACAAAGGTGAAGGAGGCCAAAGGGTTGCAATGTGACCCTCCTTTGAATGGCTAAAGGGAAAGGTATTTCAAAAGCACATCATCTTTCTCAGGTTTGTTCTAATGTGCACACCTGACTTTGGGAGATGAATCTACTGAGTCTTTGGGACCAGCTGGAATTTAGTCATAAACTTAAAAGGGACATGTGCCATGCCCCTAAGGTGTGTGAGCTACATGCCCTCTGTTCAGTCCTCCAAAAACAACTGTAGTGTTTAGAACCATAGGTGAGCAGAGGTTTTTTTGTACTGATTTACTCCTCATTCTAAAGCAAATAGCAATTTATGACCTTAAATGGTAAATAGGATGGATTTGCTCTTCAAACCTGTCACTCTGCTTTATGCTTACAGTTCTAGTTAAGTATATGTTTTATTGTTACGTGTAATGAGGCTAAAATTATGTGGGGATTGCAGATAGGGAAGAGCACAGATTTCCTGGACATGAAATGGTGTGTTACATTCTCCTTGTTGATGAAGAACTTATATTTCTTACACCACAACTGGACATATAGAACGGGAACTTATGTTTCAGTATTACACAGTGAGTTTAATATGCTTTTGACAGTCCTTCAAGGTTTATAACAACCTCAACCCCCACCCTTATGTTTTGATATCAGAGATTTGATCAGGGTTAAAATTAGTAAGTTCCAGGTTATTGCTTTTCTCCTCACCTGTCCCAGGTAGTCACCTGCCTTGGTGGTGTAGAGAAAGCTCCCTCATTTCCTCTGCCAGTTATTCCAGGTGAAGTAATACCCTCCAAGGGAAGAGGCAATGGAGTCCAGTTCTATTCAAGATCCCTGGGAAGACAGATTATGGGGCTTTATTCTACACTCCATTACAATTCCAAGCAGAGCAGCTGCACTTTTATCTGTTTGGCATATTAATAGGTTTCTGTTTAAGACTTGCTTCAAAGAAAATGTTCTGCAAATTTATGAGATTTGCATGCACACCACCAGCCTACGTGAGACTTAATCTGTGCTCCTGTTTCTCATTGGATGAGTAATAGAAACTATATACCATTGCTGGTGGGGTACATTCCTTGTACCTCCCCAGGAACCCCTTAAACCCCATCACTTTCCAACCTACCCAGAATCAGACCCATAAGGAGACACCTCTATTCACAACTTCTTTCAGCAGGAGCTAAGGAAACCAAAACATTCTCTTCTTACTCGCGCCTCCATTTCCCAAACCCAGACTCACAGCATTAAAAAGGATTGCTTCCAGATGATTTGTAACTTGGTGCATCACCTTACCCAGGTGATCCTACTTGGGAGGATAAAAAAGCATCTCATTTTGCACATTCACCCTGTGGTTATTCTTAGTACATAGTTGTGAGATACTTGATGTCCCAGTGAAGGTAAAAGGGAAATGACACTAATGGGGCCAGTGAGGAGCTAAAGTGATAGATCACAGTGATTGAAAGTGAAACCACAAGTATAACAAATCCAGCTTGCCACCATTGGCTTAGTAGAAATTATTTAGTTAGGAACCAGAAGGGCCGGTTTCATTAATCTTGTACTGTGAGCCGTAAAACGAGCTGTGATGAATTAGAACAGCTGTGATTTTTAGACCCACACCTGAGGACTAGACTTGGCCCAGAATGTTTCTAAATATATGTATGTCACTTATATATACTTATTTTCTATTGGAAGAAATCATTTTCAGAGAGAAATGTTATCTGTAAAATGTAGAAGTATTACAGCTTCAAATGCTTCAAGAACTTCCTGCAGTGATGGAGGCGTGGATTTTAAGAGGTCAAAATTTTCCATATGAGTTATTGACTTGTTCTGGCTGGAGGATAAAGGAACTACAGAGGGAAGGGCTCTGGCTGAAATGGAAGCAGGAGTTTATTTCCTGCTTGACCTCTAGACCTCCCCCAAGTGACCTCTGCCCTTTAGAAACACCCCACAAAACTCAACAGGCACCTTTCTTCCAGGTACCTCACAATACCTCTCTGAAGTAGAAGGGGCAGACTTTTGATGAGGTCAGGGTGAAACACAGGAAGGGGAGGTCACACAGCCCTAATTACAGATACGATCAAGATCCTGTCTCCTGAAACAATAAACTGCCCTGTCTATAATTTTGGAATGTCACACCCCAAAACATTTGGGACTGGGAAGATGATAGAGAATGTATTTACTTTCTACACTTCTGTGTTACTTTTTCCCCAACCAGCTTTCTACTGTTTGCTTTTAAACAATGGATATATTTCTCCAAATGTGTGAATATGAAATTTACATAAGAATTGTCATTACTGAGTCACTCCAAGATAGCTCCACCTAAGTCTTCAAAGGAAGAAAAAGAGAATAGTTGGGATTGTTGTCATTGGTGTTATCAATCTAAAAGGTTTCTAAAACTTTCAGGGATTCAGGAGACTGTCTAGCCTCAGCTGCCTAACCTCTGTGAACCTCAGTTTCCTCACCTTTAAGCCTCTTTCAATATTTAGGCTCTATGGTTCTATTACTAATTAACATTCATGAACAATTATTGCTCAATTAGCCATAAGTATATCTAAATAATTACTGAGTGTGTCGATATTTTTCACATATACCAATCTTGGAGTAACAATCTCTATTAAATTTTAAGTACTAGATGGTCATTTTATTTGTCATTCAGTAATAATAATACCTGTTAAGCTTTGGTGAATGGAAGCACTTGAGTTTAGAATTTCTATGATTTAATGAACAAAACCATATGTATGTTTTATGGATTTTGATCAGCTCCTTCTCTAACCTTCATATTTTTAATTGACTGTTTTAATTACAGTAATTAATGCTTGTTGGGAAAAAGTAATACAGAAATGTAGAAAGGAAATACGTTCTCTGTCTTCTTCCCAATCCCAAATGTTTTTGGGTGTGACATTCCAAAATTATGTATACAGACAATTATATATATAGTATATATATATATATAAAATTTTTATGTAAAGAGATTACATTATCTAATTATTTGGTTACTTAGTTTTTTCCTCTAGACATTTTATCTTAAATATCCTATGGGAAAGTATTTATCGACCCCCTTACTCTTTCTAATCCCTTTAGTTTTATAGGCTTGGAACCTTGCTTTTTCAGTCTGTCCAGGTACTGTAAAAAAAAAAAAATGCTGAACTAGGGGTCATGAAGTTAATACATGTTAATTTTAGAAAAATCAATTATACAGATAAAAAAGAGAAGAAAAAATCATACAGAGATAACTATTGTCAATATTTTGATATAATGTATATAATTAAAAGCATTTTATATATACACAAATAGCATATTATAATAGCACCTTATTTTGGTTAGTGTTTGATTATTAATGAGCTTAAACATCTTTTCCTCTTTATTACTGAATGTACTCTATTATAAATAACTTATCTTAGTCTCTTGCCTATTTTTACATTGTAGTGTTTATTGTTCTCCCTAGTGATTTTTAAGGGATGTTTGCATACTTTGGATACCTAATATACCCAGTTTGCCTACCTCGGCTATTTAACATGAGCTATAAAGTGGTTATGTATTTGGACCCTAAAGCTAAACAGACATGGTTTGAACCCTGGCTTCACCATTTACTAGTTGTATGACTTTGGTCAAGTTACCCAACCCTTTAAGCTTTAATGTCTACATCTGTAAAATTGGAACAATAATGGCACTACACTATATAGAATTGTGAAAATTAAATGAGAATGTCCTCACAGTGCCTGAAGTATTGAAAATAATAAGTGTCCACTATATTTTTCTCAATGATAATTTGGGACTTAATCATATAAAGGAAATGCCACACTCATGACTATTATTATTATTATATTTCTTTGTTGCTAAATTATCTAAAATGCTATATATATGTATGTATATATATGATATATATATATTTATATGATATATATATTACATATATATATCATATAAACAGTCATAAAGTTATTGTGTCTTCAGGAAAGTCATGATGTATTTTTCTATGTTTTTCAATGCAAAAATGCATAATGACTTTCCCAACGACCCAATATTTTACACTTGAGCATGTGTAGTTTCTTTAGTTGGTTAGAAATTGATGCTAGGATTTTCCATGTGACTACCAGTGACGATGTGGACAGCCTCTTCTCTACCCCAAATACCTAGAAATGCCAGATAAAATATGTAGCTGAGATTAACAGAAAGGAAAATCCTTGGTATTGGAACCAAAAAAAGATCAATGGCAGTGAAGTAAACCTGAGGTGAAGCCATGGTAATCCACAAAGGTATCCAATTTGACATGGGCTTTTAGTGGCCAGGCACTGGGATTGTACCACCTATGTAAGAAGTGGAGATGAGCTCTCTAATCTGCAGCAGGCAGAGAGCTGAAGCAGAACACCATGAATAAAGTTGAGAACCTCAAAACTGAGACCCTTTCTCTGAAAGTGGAAAATCCACACCCTGGCCAGTGAAGTGTCATGGAAGTTGGCCAAAAGGCTGGGCAAACAATATATTAATACCAGACAAAGTGGGCTCTCATGGACTCAGTTTTTAAGGTTATAAAGAAAGGATTCATTAAGATGATATGCCAACATAAGATTGCAGCAACAATGTAACTTCAAAATACATGAAACAAAAATTGACAAAATTACAAGTGGATTGATAAATCCACTTCTAAAATGGGGATTTAAAAATATGCATGTCCCTTGGAAAGTAAGAGATCAAGCAAACATAAGATTACAAAAGATATGGAAGATTTGAATAACCCAATTAATAAGCTTGATCTGATAGACAAGCTATCCAATGAAGAGAGCATACACATTCTCCTCAATACACAAGAAATACTTATCAAGATTGCTGTGTACTTGACCATAAAGAAATCTCAACAAATTCAGAAAGGATGTTTAATAAGTTCCTTAAACTATTCTGGCTGCTATAACAAAAATACCATAGACTGGGTGCCTAATAAACACAGTTCTGGAGGCTGGGAAGGCTAAGATCAAGGCACTGGCAGAGTCAGTGTCTGGTGAGGGCATTTCCTGTTTCATACATGACTATCTTCTTACTGTGTCAGAAGGGGCAGGGGATCTCTCTGGGGTCTCTTGTATAAGGGCACTAATCCCATTCATAGGGGCTCCACCCTCATGTCCTAATTACCTCTCAAATGCCCCACCTCCAAATACTATCACATTGGAGGTCAGATTTCAACGTTATGAATTTTGAGGGGACACAAACATTTAGTCTATGGTAGCAGGTATCCTAGTTTGACTAGAGAAGAAGTTAGGCAGGTAAGGCTGCAAATGTAAGTCTGGGAGGAACTTAAATGTCAGGATTTTGATTGGCAGCAGAGAGCCACTGAAAGATTTGGAGCTGGAAATCTACAAGATCTGCATAAAGAGGTGAATCTGGATTTTAGACCAAGTTGCTCCCTTAATTTTCAAGGGAGAAATGAACCAGAGCCAAGTAAATCATAAGTATGTGCAAAGTGAAGGCCAAAGGATGTCACTGAAGACTGTGGTAGTTCAGAGAAAGAGAAGTGGGAGAATTGAGCTGCTGCAGAATACAGTGCACACGTAAGCAGTGGACCAGGAAATCTGAGCCTCGGGGAATTAGCACCTGCTCACAGGACAAAGGGTGATTAATTTCCAGAAAATCACCACTATCCTCATTAAAATGCTTAATTTGATTGTCTTGTTATTGTTGTTTTGATTTAAATTCAATGTTTAAGCTAATTTTGAATTTATAGTTAGGCTCTAACTGCATTATACCAAGTTTTATGTTTGCTGATGTAGTAGAAATAATTAAAGACATCTCTGAAAGCCTGGGATCATTTTTCCAGATATTTATTCATGTCAGAGAAAATCTTGTCTAGTTGATTTCCTTCATAAGCTCAGGAATGTGACTAATCATAATAGTAACTATAATAAAAATTATTAAACGTGAGTACTAGCATTTTGGGTCCATATGCAGTGTATTAGCCATTATGCTAAGCATATTCCGTGCATCTTTGTCATGTATGCCTTGTAGCTATGCTAGGATGTGAGTGAGTGAGTTCCCATTTGATGAAGAAGCAGGCTTAGAGAGATTAAGAAGCTTGTCCAAAGTCACAAAGACCATACACCCAGGAACCAGGTTTGGAACCCAAGCCTTTTTAACTCCAAAGCATGTGTTCTTAACTATCTTGTTCTACTGGCTTGACCTGGCCACATTTACTAGAAACTCAGCCGTATTTCGATCCCAGATCTCTTGACTTGTGACATATTTTTTCCACTTCACCTCAGGCATTCATTTTTTTTGTTTGGTTTTTGAAAGCATATAGCTCAAGCCACAGAGTAGTTTAAGATTGTTTTGTAAGAAAAATGTTTAATTAGAAATGTCTATTTCATCAGAAGTTCAGAGTATTTAATGTTATTTTCAATTTTATTTGTGAAAAACTTTGACTTATCACTGAGTCCCTGGAATGTTTTAATTAGACATTTGACACATCTTTTATTTTCTCTATCACCGGTAGCACATACCAGGTGTTCAGGCTTTGGACCAGATATTGGTCCAATAAATTGAATGGGTGAATGAAAATCCGGAACCTCTTTTTTTTTTTTATGAACAGTTTAGATTTCTGAAGGCTGTTTTCAAGTACATTTGTATATAAGTTTATAGTGACAAAAATGGATTTAAGAAGTATTTCCTGATATTGACAATTGAACTATGGTTAAGTAGGTGTTAACATTTGGGGAATTTTGATGAAGGGCAGATGGGGATTCTTTAAACTGTTTTTGAAATTTTTTTTGTAATTCTGAAATTATTTTAAAATGAAAAGTAAAATATATATATATATTTTTTTTAATGTAATTACTAGCCTTGAATGTTGCTCAGCCATCATACCATATGCTCCTAGACAACTATTTCATACACTTTTCTTTCTCTGCAACCCTTCCATTGCTCCTTCCCCAAACTCATTCATTGTGAAAATAGATGCAACGAGAAGAAGTTCCACAAGCCTGCCTCCCAGCACTTGTGACCATTTACTCTGCCTTCTCTCTTATCTTTGTGGATGAGCTGTCCCTGCTCCTAGCTAAGGCCAAACCCTTCACTTGTTTACTAGAGTTCACTCTCTCATCTATTTAAGAAAATTGCCCCAACAAATCTTCCCTCTGTCTATTACATTATATATATATTTTTCTTTCTCTTTGCTTGATAATTCCTGGAAACATAGAAACATACTGTTATTTTTTTCCATCTTAAAACAAAACAAACAATAACAACAAAAAAACCCTTTGAGTTCACTTCCCCCTTGAGCCAGCTTCTGCAACATTTCTAGTACTCCCTTTACAAATTTTTTAAAAATGTGTTTATATGAGGTGTAATGAAACAATATAGTAGATGTTTAAATTTTTAAAAAATTATATACTAAAAGACACATTACCATCAGTCACCCTCATAATACTCCCCCTCGCTTCAAGCACACTTATCCCATTGTTCTCACCACTTTCTGAAGCAGCTCTGGAAGTCCTCTTTCATGAGTGACTTCAGTTGTGCTGTCATGGCTGCCTCAATGTCCTGAAACATTTTGATTTTGGGGAAGAGCCCGAAGCCACATGGTGCCAGATCTGGTGAATACGGTGGATGAGACACACCATGTTTTTATTTGACAGAAATTGCCATATAGCAGAAGCGGTGTGTGATATGGAGCATTGTTATGATGAAGGATGATTTACGGCACACTTTAAAACACACCTTCTCTCAACCGTAGCTCACACCTGACTGATTGCGCTGAACAAGTTAAAACTTGCCACACACTGTTACTAAGGTTCAACACACCACTTCCTGTATTGAAGATCCCTGCCTTTCCATTGGATGGCACTTGGCAACAGCATTCACTGTATTTGTTGCTCTCAACGGAAAGGTCCCGTGTCACACATCGCATCTGGTATGGCGATTTCTGTCAAATGTAAACATTATAGGGCGGCCGGATGTCTCAGTTGGTTAGAGCACATGCTCGTAACAACAAGGTTGCCGGTTTGATTCCTGCATGGGATGGTGGGCTGCGCCCCGCCCTGCAACTAGATTGAAAATGGTGGCTGGACTTGGAGCTGAGCTGCGTCCTCCACAACTAGGTTGAAGACAACTACTTGACTTGGAGCTGATGGGTCCTGGAAAAATACCCTCCACAACTAGACTGAAATAGCTACTTGACTTGGAGCTGATGGGTCCTGGAAGAACACACTGTTCCTCAATAAAAAAACAAAAAACAAAAAAACATTATGGTGTGTTCTCATCTACCTTATTCACCAGATCTGGCACCGTGCGACTTCTGGCTCTACCCCAATGTCAAAATGACCATGAAAGGTAAATGTTTTGAATCAATTCAGGACATCGAGGCAGGCACAACAGCACAAATAAAGACACTCATGAAAGAGGACTTCCAGAACTACTTTAGAAAGTGGCAATAACAATGGGATAAGTGTGTTCAAAGCAAGGGGGCATATTTTGAGGGTGATTAATGGCAATGTATCTTACTGTAATAATTTTTTTTTATTTAAACATTCACCATGTTCTTTGATAACCCATTGTAGTTGCTATTTCCAATGTCTTCCTTCCCAATTTTTGGAAAACTGCTTTATTGGGACTTTTGCCCCACTTCTTCACCAAACTGCTCTTATGTGATTACTAATGGCCTCCATGTTTCTATTGGGTTGTTGGAAAAGTCATGACATATTTTTTCTATGTTTTTTATTGCAAAAATGCATCATGACTTTTCCGACAACCCAATATATCCAGTGGTCAGTTTGTTCTCTATCCTTATCTTATATAACCATCAGCAACTTTTCAGAGGTTGATCCCTCCTCCCAACTTGAGGTTTATCTTCACTAAGCCTCTAAGTCATCATAATGACCTACCTGTTTTGCCCCCACTGCTCTGAGAGTTCTTTCATAGTAGACTTTGTTGGTCCTTCTTCATTTTTCTAATCTTTTATGTTGAAGTGCCCCAAAGCTCAGATCTTGGACCTCTTCTGTTCTTTATCCACATTCACTCTCTAGGTGATCTCATCCAAACTCACAGCTTTACATATCATCAGTATGCTGATGACTTCAAATTTAAACATACAGTGTTAACCCCCAGATGCTATGTCCAACTGCCTACTGAATGTCTCATAATTGGCTCCTTAGTAGGTACTGAACTCGCTATTCTTATTGTCAACCCTGCCCTTCACCTAGTCTGCTCATCAGTTGATGGCAACTCCATCCTTCTATTGCCTCAGGCCAGAGGTGTTGGTTTCACACTTGACTCTTCACTTTTTTGTGACTCTGCCACAAAAAAGAAATCTGTCAGAAAACTCTTTCAACTCTGTTGTCAAAATATACACAGAATATTATGACTTCTTCCCATCTCCAGTGCTAAAACTTTAGTCCAAGCCATCATTGTCTCTCACCTAGATTATTTCAACAGTCTTCTAACTAGTCACACTGCACTTGACTTTGCTCTCCTTTGGTTTAGTCATGACACAGCAGTCAGGAGGATCCTTTTAAAACATATGTCAAATCTTGTAACCCCTCTGATTAGCTTGCCTTCTCTGCAATGACTTCCTATTTCACTTATTGTAACAGCCAACAGTGTGATCAGGCCTCTCTGACCTCATCTGCTACTACTGTACTACCCTTATTCTTTGCCATATAACATTGGTCTTGAAAATGACACACATACCTTTCCCTCAGAGCCTTTGCACTTGTTCCGTCA
Organism: Hipposideros armiger; assembly: GCF_001890085.2. NCBI lineage: Eukaryota > Metazoa > Chordata > Mammalia > Chiroptera > Hipposideridae > Hipposideros > Hipposideros armiger. The sequence goes on along the minus strand of NW_017731637.1, from coordinate 1,608,330 downwards.
GCCTAGAATTTTCTTACCCCAGATATCTGCAAGACTTGATCCACTTTCACTCCTTCACTATCAGCCCACACTTCATGTTTCTACTGTGTCACTTTCTCAGTAAGGCTATTCCTGGTTAGCCCACTTAGAATTTCAGTTCCACATTACCCTTCTTCCCTTCAAAAGAATGCACATGAGATCCAAGATGGCAGAGTAGATAAATACTGTGTTTGCCTCATTCTATAAACAGCTGAACCTTACAGGAGCTGGCAACTGGCAGCAGGCCTTGGTGTGTCCTGGTTTTTTGTGGAGCTACCCCAGACTTGGAACTGGTGACAGCCATCCTCGGTTCACAGCATGGCCTTTTCCATGTGACTCCAGGTTCAGCACAGGTAGCGACCAACCATAGATTGCTTTGTAGCTCCTAGCAGGTATTCCCTGGCCAGTCACAGGCAGTGGCTGACCTGAGCCTGCACCACAACACTTCCCAAAAGACCCTAGAACTAACATACTTGGAGGTTGGCTTCAGATCACAGCAGAGCACCACCCAATTAGCCCCACAAGTGGCACACCCAAAGGGCAGTCTCAATAGGCTGAGTCTGTGGTAAGCCCCCCACACAGTAGCCCATAAGCTGTGGATATGACCAAATCTCACAGCCAGTCAGCCTGAGGGTCAATCCCACCCACTGACATGCCAATAGCAATCAAGGCTCAAATATAACAGCAAGGCAAACACAACCCACACAAGCAACACTCTTGGAGCACCCAGCACAGGAGACCAGGGGGACTGCTACTGGGCCCCACAGGGCACGTACTACATAAAGCCACCTGACAAGACTGGGAGACTTAGCAGATTTACCTAATACATAGAAACACAGAGAGGCACCCAGATGAGGAAACAAAGAAATAAATCCCAAATGAAAGACCAGGAGAAAACTCCAGAAAAAGAACTAAACAAAATGGAGGCAAGCAACCTACCAGATACAGAGTGGAAAACACTGGTTATGAGAAGGCTCAAGGAACTTAGAACTTTAACAAAGAGATAGCAAGCATTAAAAAAAAGACCTAGAAACCATAAAAAAAAAGAACCAGCCAGAAGTAAAAAATACAATAACTAAAATGAAGAATGCACTAGAAGGAATTACCAGCAGACTAGACTAAGCAGAGGATCAAATCAGCAATTTAGAAGACACGGTAGCAGAAAACACCCAACTGAAACAGCAAAAGAAAAAAAAATTAATGAGGATAGTTTAAGAAACCTCTGGGATAATATCAAACATAAAAACATTTGCATCATAGGGTTACCAGAAGGATAAGAGAGAAAGTTAAGAGATTGAGAACCTATTTGAAGAAATAATGACCGAAAACTTTTCTAACCTAGCAAAGGAAATAGACATACAAGCTCAGGAAGTGCAGAGAGTTCCAAACAAGATGAACCCAAAGAGGTCCACACCAAGACACATCATAGTTAAAATGCCAAAGGTTAAAGACAAAGAGAAAATCCGTCAAGCAGCAAGAGAAAGGCAACTAGTAACTTATAAGGGAACTCCCATAAGATTGTCAGCTGATTTCTCAACAGAAATTTTGCAGGCCAGAGGGATTGGCTCAAACATTCAAAATGATGAAAAGCAAATATCTACAACCAAAACTACTCTACCCAGCAAGCCTACCATTTAAAATCAAATGGCAGATAAAGAGCTTCCCGGACAAGAACAAGCTAAAGAAGTTCATTACCACCAAACCAGTACTACAAGGAATGTTAGAGGGACTTCCTTAAGATGGAAAAAAAAATTTTTAATATGAATTACAAAATGACAATAACTATATACCTATCAACAAATACTTTTGATGTAAATGGATTAAATGTTCCAGTCAAAAACATAGAGAGGCTGAATGGATAAGAATACAAAACCCTTACATATGCTGCTTACAAGAGACTCACTTCAGTTTTGAAAGACACAGACTAAATGTAAAGGGATGGAAAAGTTATTTTATAAAAATGGAAGTGGAAAAAAAGCTGGCATAGCAATACTTATACCAGACAAAATAGACTTTACAACAAAGGCTATAACAAGAGACAAAGCAGGAAACAGTAATCCCACTTCTGGTTATTTATCTGAAGAAACCCAAAATGCTACTTGGAGGGGACATATGCCTCCATATGTTCATTGCAGCATTGTTTACAATGGCCAAGATGTGCAGGCAGCCTGGGTGTCTGTCAATGGAAGAATGGATAGAGAGGAGGTGGTACATATATACAATGGAATATTGCTCAGCCATGGAAGAGAATGGGTTCTTGCCATCTGCAGCAGCATGAATGGACCTGGAGTGTATTGTGTTGAGTGGAATATGTCAGACATAGAAAGACAGATGCAATGTGATTTCACTTGTATGTGGAATCTCAAGAACAAAATAAAACAGAAACACATTCCTAGATACAGAGAACATTTTGATGCTTGACAGATGGGAGGGGGTTTAGGGGGTGGGTGAAAAAGGTGAAGGGGTTAAGAAGTACAAATTAGTAGTTACAAAATAGTCATGGTTATGTAAAATAAAGCATAGGGAATGTAATCAATAGTATGGTAATAGCTATGTATATTGCCAGGTGAGTACTAGACTAGTCACTTCTTAAGTTATACAAATGTCTGACCACTGTGCTATACACCTAAAATTAATATAAAATAATATTGAATGTTAACTGTAATTGAAAAATTTTTTTAAAAGGGGGGGAAAGGTGAAGGGAAATAAGAGGTTCAAATTTTCAGGTATAAGACAAAGAAGTCATGGGGATGTAATGTACAGCATGGGGAATATAGTCAATAATGTTGTGATCACATAATATGGTTGCTGGACTTATGGTGATCATTTCTTTAGGTATATAAATGTTGAACAACTATGGTGTACACCTGAAACTGATATACTGTTGTCTGTTAGCCATATTTCAAAAATAAAAATATTTAAAAAAAATAATGCATACATACTACACTCATAGACTTCTGTTTCCCTTCCCTGATTTAATGTTTTTCTCCCTAAGACTTACCACTATTTAATATATTATTTACTTAGTTTTCTTGTATATTGTCTGTCTCTCCCAACTGGAATGTGAATTCCAAAAGGTCCAGAACTTTTGTGTGATGCATGCACTATTTTATTCCAATGCCTCTGATGGTATCTGGCACATACTAAGTGCTCAATAAATAGTTGTTGAATGAATCTACTGGAACCCCAGTACTACAGGCTATTAACCAGTGGAATCATCCATGCCTTGCAACACCTTTAAGCAGCAATTCACCATGATATGTTAATTATACAAATTTCTAGCCTTCTTCTGAATTAACATTAGGCATCCAATATTTACCATGTCAAATATTTTCCCCTAGTTTCTAACTGATGACAATGACATTGCGTAAGTCAAACTATTTCAACATTTTGCATGATTTATCAATAGTTCAATATAATTCTTATTGTCAAACTATTCATCCCATATGCACCAGTAATATAATTTTCTCACTATTCTTAAGTTTTTAAATCATCTCTTTTCATTTCTAGTAGCTGTATGCCTCTTCTTTTAGGGCCTTTCAACATTCTTGATTCTTTTGCACTGGTTCACGTGCTAATGGTAATATTTGTAAACCTGCAATGACTTCCATGTTTCTGTGCGAACATAGCAAACTTGGCATAGACCAGAAGTTGTAAGTTAGTGACTTCTAGATGAATCAGTTATGGATTAGCCAAAATGGCATTTATTATTTTTTTAATCCATTGCCAATATATAAAAAAGTCAGATGATTTCACGTAAAAATCCAGGTTTCTGGTTTCTCTTGAGCAATCAAATCTGCATTCCTTCTGCTGCTACCTTTAGACAAGACTTATTTTTCAGTGTGTGGCAGTCCCTGCCACTCATACTCTGCCCACTCCACTCTGTTTAGTTACCTGCCTGGTCCTTGTAGGTATTTGATACCTTGTAGGTATCAAACCATAGGTGTGAGAATGGCTTAAAGATTTAAACAACCTATAAGCCCACTTATGCCAACTACTAGGACAGGCAGAGTTGACACACTTATTCTGAAGCATTGTTTTCTACCTCTGAATGCGTATAAGACAAAAGTTTATAAATGTAGTAGCTTCTGTAAATACAGTGCCAAAAGCAGTTTTGGAGAATCCATGCTTCGTTTATTCTGGTGCTTGTTTCTTTTATGATTCTTAGTTTTAAAAATATACTTTTTGTTTATCTTTCATTTACCCTTCATTTCTCTTGTTTTAAATAGGAAAGAGCAATGAGAAAGGAGATGAGGTTAGAGGGGAGGGGGTTGATAGAAGAGGGTAAAGGGGGTCAAATATATGGTGATGGAAGGAGAACTGACTCTGGGTGCTGAACACACAATGCAATAGACAGGTGATGTATTACAGAATTATGCACTTGAAACCTATGTAATTTTGCTAACCAATGTCACCCCAATAAATTTAATAAAGATAAAGGAGATGAGGTGCCAAACGATCCTCTCTTCCATTTCTCATTCCTCTGACTGAAGTTCATAAAGGACTAGGAGGCCTTTGTAAGGTGAAACCCTCACTGTGTAGATGACTGATACAGCCCTCTGGCATGGTTAAAGTACTCAGGTTCAAGTACGTGACCACTTGAGCATATACTTATCACATCTCCTGGCTACCATATAATTCATCTAAAAGAAGACCTCCATCTACTGGTTAAGAAGCACTCAGTCTTCACCTGTAAAAGGTACGTAGCCAAAGGAAAATAGGAAATGTCACTGAGGTTCAATCCTGATTACTTTGGATTGGAAGCAAAGAGACAGGAAGCAAACTGTCATGGGCTAGCCTATGAACACCACAAAAAGAGAGAATGTGTCTGTCTTATCCACTGCTGTATCTCCTCCCACACACTTTTTTTCAATTAAAATTAAAATTTATAGCAACAACGGTTAGTAAAATTACATAGGTTTCAAGTGTACAATTCTGTAGTACATCATCTATATATCACATTGTGTGTTCAGCACCCAGAGTCAGTTCTCCTTCCATCACCATATGTTTGATCCCCTTTACCTTCATCTACCACCCCCTCCCCCCTTACCCTCTGGTAACCACTAAACTATTGTCTCTGCCTATGAGTTTTTGTTTCTTCATTTGTGTTCTCAATGTCTGACTGAGTGCCTTGCAGAAAGTAGGGTGAATGAAGGAAATAGTGAATGAATTTGAATGTCGTGATAGATCATTGTAGGCAGAAATAAATTTTCAGAATTGTTGGGGACGTCCAGGGTCCTTGCTGATGGAAGTAATTCTTACACATTGGTGCTTATGTTTCCATCATTAATTTTCCTGTTTGGTTCAAGGCACTTCATTTTTAGCCATGATTTCCTTTCCCTACTATGAGTCTTCTCAAAATGGACAGAATTTGAAATGCCCATGCCTTCTCCTTTATTGATACTTAACATTCATTGGGCACAGAAAAATGGGAACAAAATACATCCTTTATTATCTAATATAATCTAAAATACTCTAAAATTTAATGTTATCTAAATATATTCCATTTTAGTACATGCCAAACAATTGATCAAATTATCCTTTCTTCTTCCCCCCCCCCCCCCCCCCGCCCCTTAATTTTAGATGTCAGGCCTTGAACTTTTGCTCATTTGCTTCTAGATGCTCCCTCCTAGAGTTGATTCTATCTCATAGTTTTAGTTACCTCATGCTGATGAAGCTCAAATCTGTATCTTCTGCCTGACTGAGCCGCACAGGTCCAGTTACAGTTTGCACTGTGCACGGGCCAGCTCTCCCGAGCCTTTCCAGTGTTGCCTCAGTCTCACTGTGGTCCAGTGGATTTCATACTTGTCTTCTCTAAATGCCACGTTTCTGTCCAGGATATCACTCTTCCCTGAATTCCTTAAGTGATTAACGTCAGTCATCCTTGACTCATCATTCTCGTTTATCCTCTGCAGACTGTCAACCTCTGGAATGTCTCTTATGTTTCTCTTCCTTCTACTGCCCTTTGCCACCATCCCAGGCCTGGCAGTTATTGCCTCATATGTCATCAACATCCATGGCTTCCTACCCCTTCTTATTTCCAGTCACTTCCCCATTCCATTCCATTCCATTTCTCTGCCAACAGCCTGATCTAAAATCATCTACTTCATTGTTTTATCTCTCCTGCTTAAGTTCCCTGTGATTCTCTACCTGTGTTTGTTTTGTGTCTTCCTTGGCACCTCATTAGACAGTAAATACTTGCTTATAAATGAGTGCTTGAAATAAAGAAGCTGTCATATTAACTCACCAAGCGAGGCTGACTGTCCTTTGGCCTAGTATGCAGAGAATTGGCAGCTGATTCATATCTCTATTTAAAGAATGGAGAACTTGACCAGAAATATTTTCATGTTACAGCTGCAGATAAACAGTAAAAACAAAAACTTTTCCTCTGGACCTCAGTTTTCTTACCTTAAAAATAGAGTAAATGCCACCTATATCACGGGCTTGCTGCAAATATTAAATGTGATGTGTTAAGGCACCCAGCATAGGGCACAGCTAGGTGAAAATTACAGTCCAGTTGAATTGTAATAAAGAGATTGATTGAATGAATGAGTTTGAATTGACATAATGAAATATTTAGATATTTTATATAAATTAGAATTTGCAAGTTCAGATTCAACTAAAATTTTGCACTAACTGGGACCACTGTGTTAGGTGTGTTAGCATATGTTGTCTCACTGATTCTTCAAAGCAATCCTGTGACACAAGTGGTATTTTCTCTAATTTACATGTAAGTTCAGCTGAGAAAAGGGAAAATGCCTTCCACAAGATCCATTAGCATATGCTGGTATCAAGGATTTGCCTCTAAGAGTTCTAATTTCAGATCTTTTGCTTTTCCCATGTACCATGCTCCTCAAATATTTTTCTAATTCATTTTTGTTTTTTGTTTTTTTACTTTTTTTGTATTCTTACAAAAAAAGAAAGGCTCATGACTTTTCATTTTAATATTTAATTCACACTCTTTGTCTTTTACTGTTTTCTATATGCTTATTTTAAAAACTCTGTTCTTGTATTTGTATTCTTAGTGGTTGGGAGCATCTCAAACGTTGTCTCAGCAGCAGCAGCATATCTGTTTACAAAAATTGAGGAAATATTGTCTTTCCAGCATGGGAAGTTGAAGATAAGTGGCATACATTCATTTCAGCCTTGCTTCTGTTTTAATGACTCTGTTAGTGCAAATGAGTTATAAAATGTCACTGGATATCTAGGGAGTTGTTATAAACTAAAAGTCAACAGATTCTCTACTTTTGAAATGGTCATAGCCTGCATAGTGTGCTGAATTAAAAACTTTTTAATACTTAGAAATATTACAGGGATAGCATTTTATGTACTTCACATTTTATAAAGATAAAATTTGCAGCAACAAACAGCTCTCTTCTTTTTATAATCTACCTTGCAATAATAGCTATAATTAGCTTCTGTTGCACTGTTACCAGAAAGGGATGGTAAAATTAGCACTAAACAGATATAAAGTGAATCTTTATACAGCAGCTGAATATATAAATTCTCTGGAAGACCTATTGTTCTTACAGAGTGAATTTTAGATGTATAGTTAAAATATCTAAGGGCCTCAGTTGGCTCAGTTTGTTAAGAGCTCACTCAAGAGTGTGAGCTGTGTGAGCAACAGTGGTTTGATTCCCGGCCTGAGCTAAGCTGCCACTGAGCTGCCAACAGGTGGCAGGATGGCTCAGCTAAAAAAAAAATATATATATATATATACATATATACATATATATATATATATATATATATATGTATATATATAATCACTTTTGATCTTTGGCTTAACTTTTAAATGCCATATTGTTTATCAAATCAATTTGCCTTCTCAACTAATCAAACAGCTATTGCATTTGCACTATGAACATTTGCACTCTGAGCACTATGAATCATGTTAGATGCTAGGAGAGGGTGCAATTCCTGTACTCCAAAAACTGACATTCAGTTGGAACCTGTGACATCCCCACGTTGTTTATATATTCTGGTCCCTCTGAAATGCCCTTCATCGCTCTCTTTCCTTTCCTTTGATGGGTCCCACACTTTTTGAGGCTCATTGACACATCTTCTAAGATGCCTTTCTATCTAGAGCCCCACTCCCAAGTCACTGGTACCCTGAAAATAGTGTTTGTCATAGGATATTATAATTATTAGTATGTTTGGTAACCTCCCAGATTGTGAACTCCTTGAGCATGTAAGTCTGTTAGTTTTGTTTTCTGAGGGCCTGGCATATGAAATTTTTAGGTATTTTATGTATGTAATATATTACATATTATATATAGTTCCTAGTAAGAATTTGATTAATGAATTAAGGTGCTACAAGCTACAAGCACATACTAATATATAGTCATAGAAATTAATTGACAAAGAAAGATATCATGCAAAAAATGTCAGGAATGACTTATAAACAAGTACTACCGGTTTTAGGAGAACAAAGATTAGATTGGTGGTCAAAGAAGGATTCTGTTTTATTTTATTAAATTTATTGAGGTAACATTGGTTAACAACACTATATAAATTTGAGGTGTACAACATTATAATTTGATATCTATGTACTGTATTGTGTGCTTACCACCTGAAGCCTAGTTTCCTTCCATTACCGTACATTTGATGCCCTTTACTCAATTCACCCTCCCCCAGCCCCTTCCCCTCTGGTAACCACCATTCTGTTGCCTGTATCAATGAGTTTGTTTTTGTTTGATTGGCTAGTTCATTCTTTACTTTTTTGTTTTATAGTCCTTATATGGGTGAAATCATACAGTTTTTGTCCATTTCTGTCTGACTTATTTCATTCACTTAGTATAAGATCCATCTATTGGGCTGTTGGGAAAGTCATGATGTATTTTTCTATGTGTTTCAATGCAAAAATACCTCATGACTTTCCCGATGACCCAATATGTTGCCCCAAATGGCTACATAGATAGATAGATAGATAGATAGATAGATAGATAGATAGATAGAGATATATATAGAGAGATATATATAGATATAGATATTCACACACATATGTATCTTACATCTTCTTTATCCATTCATCTATCAATGGATGCTTAGGTTGTTTTCATGTCTTGACTATTGTAAATAAAGCTGCAATGAACATAGAGGTACATATATCTTCATGAATTAATGGTTTTTTTGGGGTTTTTTTTTTTTGGTAAATATCCAGAAGAAAAATTGCTGGATCACATGGTAGTTTTAGTGTTAATTTTTTAAGAAACCTCCATAGTGTTTTCCATAATGGCTGCATCAATTTACATTCCCATCAACAGTGTATGAGGGTTCCTTTTTCTCCACAGCCTCTCTAACACTTATTATTTCTTGTCTTGTTGATACTAACCATTATAACAAGTGTGAGGTGGAACCTTATTGTGGTTTTGATTTGCATTTCCATAATAACTAGTGATGTTAAACATCTTTTCATATGTCTATTGGCCATCTGTATGCCTTCTTTTGAAAAATGTCCATTCAGATCCTGTGTCCATTTTTTAATCTGTTTGTTTTTTTTTTTGTTCTGAGTTGTATAAGTTCTTTATATATTTTGGATATTAACCTCTTATCAGAAATATCATTTGCAAAAACTTCAATTCATTGCCTTTTTGTTGTGTTGACTGTTTCCTTTGCTGTGCATAATCTTTCTAGTTTGATGTATTTGCTTTTGTTTCCCTTTCCTTTGGAATTAAATTCACCTCTAAGACCAATGTCCAGAAGGCTGTTTTCTTCTTTGTATTTTAGTTTCAGGTCTTACGTTCAAGTCTTTAATCCATTTTGAGTTAATTTTTGTGTATGGTGTAAGATAATGGTCTAGTTTCATTCTTTTGCACGTCTCTGTCCAGTTTTCCCAACACCATTTATTGAAGAGACTTTCCTTTCTCCATTGTATATTCTTGGCTCCTTTCTCATAAATTAGCTGCCTATATGCGAATACGTATGGGTTTATTTCTGGGCTTTTAATTCTATTGCATTAGTCTGTGTGTCTGTTTTCTTGCCAATACCATACTGTTTAGATTACTGTAACTTTGTAGTATAGTTTGATGTTGGGGCATGTGTTATCTCTGGCATTGTTCTTTTTTCTCAGATTTGAAGGACAGATCAGGGCCAGCTTCATGGGTATACAACCCATGTAGTAACACAGGGCCTTGTGCTCAGACGGGCTCTATACTTGGCTTAATACTCTGCTGTCACCATCTAAAAACCCTTAATATGAACATAAGACCCTCATTTTAGTTTTGCACTAGGATCCACAAGTTATGTATTTGGTTTTGTTCCTGGTTTTAGGAAAATGATTTAGATTTACAGAAATTGGAAGTGAGGGGAGCAGGCAGCAAGAGAGAGCACAGGAGTCTGACAGGCATAATGAGAAGTGTGTAGGCATGCCAGAGGGGAAACAGACCAGCTCAAGAGCACCAAAGGACTTAGATTGTTAGTATGAGGCTTGAAAGATAAATCAAGGCAGAGTTCGGATACTATCCTGGAAGTGATGTATGATCTCAGACAATTAGTGTAGCTTTATGAAAAGTAGTATGGCGTCAATATGCAGGATGGATTAAAGAGCGGTGAGGCAGGGAACAGGGGATCAGGAAGCTGATCAGAGGCCCAGGAGTATTGTAATCAGGGCTTACATAGGTAGAAGAGGCACAGAAAGCACCAAATTGGGAAAGACTATGAGAGAAAAGTAGATGCAACTTTGACAACATGTGGGAATTGAGAAAAGACTAGAAGTCAAGGAGTATTTCAGACAGTCCGAGGCCAACAATGCACTCCTGGCTGAACTAAGAAAGTAAAGGGTGGGTGCAAAGTAGATTATTTGTTAGAGGAATGAGGGGTTGAGTTTTAGATATTTGAGGTAATAACAGAATTTCAAAATAGAATTGTTCATTTTGCAATTAAATATAAATAATTGTTCATGGAGAAGAGAGTCTGAACAAAAGAAAGGGTGGTCCACTGTGTCAAATGTTGCATAAAGGCAAGGACATTGAATACTGAGTCAAGTCCTTTAGGTCATAGTTTTAGAAGAGCAATGAAAAGAGTGACCCAATGAAGACTGTATGGGAATTAAGGAAATAAGGTAGCACTTCCTAAATTAATAATTCCTCTTCTGCAAACTCACTTCTGCCTGCCCTGTCACACTGAATGGTACCATCTCTACCACCCAGTTTCTTATCCAGAAATGAGGTCATCGTTGGCTCTTCCTCCTTTACTCATCTTTTCTTTCCTCTCTATTCAATCAGTTCTTTCTTGTTCTTTCTACCCACCAAGTGTCCCTTGAATCTACCCACATCTCTTTGTCCCACCACCATTTATCATCACCTTATACCGCTCTGAAGGCAAAGTCCTCTGAAATAGCCTGATCTTTATCATCCCCAACCCCACTCCAACCCTCACCATCTCATTCCTCTCATCGGAGGTAGGGCAATTTTTCTAAAATACAGGTCTGATTGTGTCACTTTCTGCTTAAGACCCTGTTATGAATTGTGTCCCCATCAAATGATATTAAAGTCCTAACCCCTAGTGCCTGTGAATGTGACCTTATTTAGAAATAGAATATTTGCAGATGACCACGTTAAGATGAGGTCATTAGCGTGGGCCCTAAACCAATATGACAGTCTCCTTATGAAATGGGAAAATTTGGGCACAGCAGAGATCTGGGTGATGCCTCTACAAGCCAAGGATACCAAAGATTGCCAGCAAACCACCAGAAGCTGCAAGAGAGACATGAAAGGGATTCTTCCTCATAGCACTCAGAAGGAACCAACCCTGTATATTTGGTGCCATGCAGGCACCTACAGCTTGTGGATAGTAATCTAATACCTTAACCATACCCACACAAAATTTTGAATAACACATATTTCTAAGGGACCCAGCAAAACCTTGAGTAATTCTCTGCTGGGTCCCATAAAAATGTGATTAGCATACTCATATAAGACATTAGCATCATGTATGCATACTACCTTATTTTCACTTTTAACAGCATTATAAACCTCATGGACTTAATTAGTATATTTTTACAGCATACTTCTAAGTTTGTTAAATTATGATGATATTAGTGATTGGTTTGGTTCAGTTCCAGAATCTCTGACAGGTTACAGACTTGAATATACAGCACTTAAATATAACTGAATAGCTTATGCTTCATTGCTTGGGATGAATCCAGCATGTTATGAACTAATCTTTATTAAACCTATGACTTAACCAATCATTAATGATTTTTTAAGGAAAATTTAGAGGCCTCCTAAAAACACTTATTTTGTTTCATTCAGGCTCTGACTGGTTTTTAGCTCATTTAAACTGTACCTAGTATAAATAGTTCTCTTTGATGATATGACAGAGTGGGTTTTTCCTTTCACATGAAGGCAAGTAACTGTATATTATGCAACATGGATTTAATTAGTCTTATAATATTGATAATTATAGGCAGAAAAATTGTAATCAAATGATTAGAGCTTAAATATTTGCAGGGAATTTCTTTTCCTTTAGGGAAACGAAAAAGTACACATTCACTTATATTCTTCAGAAGATTTAGCGGTGCCAGTTTCCATTTCATATTTCTTTATTAAAATGTTCCAGGGTTTTGGGACATGGAAGGGAGTCTGTCTGGGCGGGGGCGGGGAGACCAGGTTGCGGAGAATGACAGGGAGAGGAGAAGGTGAGGGTTTGCTTAAGAACTACGCAGAAGTATAATTTGACCAAAAATACTCATGAAAAAGTTTGGAAAGTGGAATTCAAACTCCTAAAATGTTAGTTAAGGAAATCAGAATTAAGAAATTACCCTCTTGCCAAAATAGTTACAGGCTAACATTATTCAGGGAAGGAAAAGTTACTTAAGCGTTACTTTTATAATTCTAAATTCTAACTTTTTGTTACTTTCTTAATTTTGGAAACCTTACAAATTTAAACTTTCTTTATCATTTTTAAATTATTTGAGCATAATTTAGATATTGTGAACTTAAAATATAAATGTTTTCAGACAACCTCTTTACCATAAACTGATTCCTGACAGGCCATGTCTCTCTTTTTCAGTGTTCAAAGCACGTGTCAGTGCTGAATGGCCATGACATTTTCCTGGGTTAGCTCTAGCTCTTGACTATTACTGGAGCTCATAGGCTTTCAGGTGCTAATTGGGATCTGTCCCCTTAGAGCCTTGCAGTGCTAGATGGGTCTCACTGGAGCCAGTGGCAGAGAAGGCAGCTATGAGTTTGCCTTTTTATCACAAGTCTCAGTGTTTGAAAAGTTGTTACTAGTAGTTTTAAACAACACTCCAAGAAAAATTGCTTTTTCTTTCTCACCACTACACAGAGAGTGGATTTCTCCCATAGAGAGCACAGCCTCCATTAGTAAGGATGGTGACAGCGTCAGAGATGGACTTTATCACTGAGGGCCAGGTGGGATGTGGGGCAAGTCCAGAAATGACCTGGCGGTTCTGTCCTTGGAAAGGGGATTGGGTTTGGGTATTTATACTGTATAATAGGTGCCACACTTTTCCCTTTTGTCTGTATATGTATTGATTTTATTTATGATATTTTCCCATGCCAAAAAAAAAAAAAAAAAGAGGAACCAACCCTGCTGACACCTTGATTTTGATTTTGAACTTCTGGTCTCCAGAACCATGCGATACTAACTTTCTATTTAATAAACGTATTTTAATAAATTTTGAACAACCCAATTTATGGTACTTATTTATAACAGCCCTGGGAAACTAATACAGACCCTAAGATAGCCCCCCACTACTCACAGGCTAAAGCCCAAACTCTTTAACACAGCTAAAAGACCCACCATGATCTGGCCCCTGCTGAAGTCTCCAGCCTTTCCTCTTTCTTTCAATCCTCCCCCACCCTTAATCCCTCCCCCAACCTGCCCCTGCACCCTCCCCCCACCCACCCACACACATACATCCTGCACTCTTTACTGCAGTAGTACTCAGCTTTTGTTAGGTTCTTGATGTTTCTTGCTTTCTCTCACCTATGATCTTTTGCACATGTCATTTTCTTGTGGTTAGAGTATATTTCTGCCTTTCCTTTTCATCTCATCCTTCAAGTCTCAGTTTAGTCCTCTTCATTCATTTATTCAACAAATATATATATATATATATATATATATATATATATATATATATTTGGATATTCTTGTTCTTTAAAAAAATTTTTAAATTTTTTAACTACAGTTGACATTCAATATATTAGTTTCAGATGTACAGCATAGTGGTTAGACATTTATATAACTTATGAAGTGATCGCCCAATAAGTCTAGCACCCACCTCTCTGTCCTGGCACCATACACAGTTATTGCAATATTACTGACTATATTCTTTATGCTGTACTTTACATCCTCATAACTATTTTGTTACTGCCAATTTGCACATCTTAATCCCTTCCCCCTTTCCACCCAGTCCCCCAACCCTCTCCCATCTGTCAACCATCAATTTGTTCTCTGTATTTATGAGTTTGTTTCTGTTTCTTTGTTTATTTTGTTTTTTAGATTCTACATACAAGTGAAATCATATGGTATTTGTCTTTTTCTGTCTGACTTATTTCACTTAGTATACTACCCTCTAGGTCCATCCATTTGTTGTTCCAAATGGTAAGATTTAATTGTTTTTTATAGCCAAGTAATATTCCATTGTATATGGGTACCACATCTTTTGTGTCCAATCATCTATTGACAAACACTTAGGTTGCTTCCATATCTTGGCTATTGTAAGTGATGCTGCAATGAACAAACGGATGCAGACATATGTTTTTATCAAATTGGTGCTTTGGATTTTTTTTGGATAAATACCCAGAAGTGGGATTGTTGTGTCATATGGTAATTCTATTTTTATATTTTGAGGAACCTCCATACTGTTATGCTACCTGTTATCAAACTATACTACAAGGCTGCAGTAATCAAAACAGCATGGTACTAGCATAGAAACAGACACGTACATCAATGGAACAGAATAGAAGCCCAGAAATAAACTAAAAAATGTATGGTCAATTAATCTATGACAAAGGAGGCAAAAATATACAATGGTATAAAGACAGCCTCTTTAATAAACAGTGTTGGGAATATTCAACAGATATTTTTGAAATGCCAGGTATAGTGTTTAAGAGTAACAAAACAAACACAGCCCTTTGCTCATAAGATTCCAAGTCTAGCAGGAGAGACCAATATCCAATGAGGCAATAGGAGACAAGAGATGTCAACACCATGTTGGAAGCCATAAAATAGATGGATTGTGGAAAGTGCTGAAGGCTACACAACAAAGCTAAACCCCAAGCCTGTAATGAGAGAAGCCAACGAGAAGCAATTCAAATCACACCACAGACACTCAGCAAAGCTCAGAACCCTGCGGCACAATATACCTTTGTGAAGGATGGAGCTGAAAAACAGAAAGATTGTAAAAATTATATATAAGGTGCAGTGAAACATTTCTCACCCTATCCTGATCCCCACTTTGTTATAAAAAAGGAAGATTCAGAGAAAAATAGTTTTGGGTTATTCAAAATGATAGTAGAAATAAAATGTTCAATAAAAGTTTTGAAGAAAAAGTTGAAAAACGCCCTGGCAGTAGAACAGGAAGGCTAAGAAGCAGAAAATAGGAAAAAAGAAAACAAAATTAGAGGATCAATCCAGAAGTCTCAACATCCAAATAAACTTAGTTCCAAGGAAAGAGAACATAGAAAACAAAGGAAAGGAAATGTGAGAAAGATCTAGAGAGAACATTCCAGAACAGAAATACTTTGATTTCCAGATTAAGAGATCACTGAGTTCCTAGCACAATGAATGAAAACAGACCCACTCTAAGACATAACATAAAATTTCAGAATGTCAGTCATAAAGAAAAAATCCTAAATATTTCCAGAAATTAAAAAAAAAAAATGACACACAAGAGACCATAGTCAGAATGGCATCAGACCTCTCAGCAGCAATGCTGGAACCTAGAACACACCAGAACAGTTCCTTCAGAATTTTAAGAGAAAATGATTTCCGGTGCGGGCTTCCAAGAATGAGGGTAGACTACATATGCCTTCAGTTATAAAATATCTCAAAATTTTTATGTCCCATGAGATCTTTCTAGAGGGTGTGCTTATTAAAACAAGGAAGTAGACCAAGGAAATGGAAGATAAGTCCAAAAACAGGAGATCCAATTCAGAGGGAAATGAAGATTCCCCAGGATGATGGCAAAGGGAAGCTTCTGGACAGCAGTTTGGCAGCAGGACCAGACAGGAGGATGAAGGACCCTAGGAAGGACCTCTCCAAGAGAGAAAATAAAAGAGAAATGGATTCATTCTTGACTTTTAAAAATCATTTTAGCTCTCTTGGAGAGTTTGGTACAGAATTAGTAGTAGGTACATAGACACCTAACAAATGAAAAAAGATACAAAAATGAAATATAAACATAGTGATCTGCATAACTCAGCTATGAATATTTGCATAGTCATTATAAAAAAACTGCATGTTAATTTAACTAAAAAGATGTTATCACCTGTTTCAGAGAATTGTGAGAGGGTTAGTGTGTGCGTGTTGGAGTAAGAGGGCCAAATCTTCATCTCCCAAGTAACAAGTAAAAAAAAAATTTGATCCTGAACAATTAAGACATATAGTATAAGCATAGCATCTAAAAATATGCAGTAGCAGAAGAAATAGCTAAAACTGTTTAAAATAATTGTTTCTGGGAAATAGGAATTGGAGGAAGAGATGAAGAGTGTGAGGAGACTGGTGTTTCACCATAAACCCTGAGGTAATATTTGACTTCTAAAACTATATACATGTATTACTTTGATTAAAAAATTAAAGAAAACATGTCCACACAAAAACATACACTATTGTTTACAGCAACATCATTAATAATATCCAAAAAGTGAAAACAACTCAAATATCTATCAACTAATGAATGGATATATAAAATGTGGTATATGCATATGATGGAATATTATTCTGTAGAAATGGACGAAGTACTGATACATGCTACAACACGGATGAGCCTTGAAAACATTCTGCTCAATAAAGAAGCTAGTCACAAAAGACCATGTATTGTATAATTCTATTTATATGAAATGTTCATAATAGGCAAATCTATAGAAACAAAATAGATTAGTGACTGGGAATTTGGAAGGTGGGAGTAAATGGAGAATAACTGCTAATGGATATAAAGTTTTTTGGGGGGATGATGAAAATATTCTGTAATCATATAGTGTGATGGTTGCCCAACTCTGTCAATATACCAAAACCCACTGAATTTCACTTTTAAACAGTGAATTTTATGGTATAAAAATCACACCATGATTTAAAAACTGAAGAATAACAAACCCTAATTCATAGGGTTGTTTTGAGGAATAAGTAAAATAATGTACATGAAGGGTCTAGTCTAGAGCCTGGTATAAATGTTAAGACAGATTAACACTTATATAGCCTTTGTTATGTGGCAGACACTCTTCTTCGTTCTCTACATATATAATTCACTTAACCATCATAACAACTATATAAAATAGACACTATCCTTAGCCCCATTTTGTAGATGAGGAAACTGAGGTCAGCGAAACTAAATACTTTGCCCAAGGTTACACAACTATTATAACAATAGAGCTGGGTGCAGCCCTAGACAACTGACCCAGCATCTTTACTCTTAACCACTCTACGGTACTACTCCCTCTGCGTGCCTCCCTCACCTCAAGTCTGGGTTAGTGCTTTGTGTTTCCCTCAGGCACTATGCTTTTCACCTGTCATGGTTCTAAGAACCACTTGCCTTTTCACCTGTCCGTGTCCTTGATACAGTGGACATTCTACAAAGGCAGGGATTGTGCCCATCTTAATTACTGTCATTTTCTGCTTGTCAAATGTTAGGCGGCAAGCAGTAGAGTGAAGCAGAGGTGTTTTCCCTTTGTACAAATCCCATGAGTAAATGAAAGGGAAGAGGAAGGAGTATAAGAGATTAAAGATTCTAGAAAAACATGAGATAATTGATGGAGCAAGGTATCTAAGGAAGCAGAACGTATAAAATTAAAATTATAATAGGGAACTATAGGCCTTGAGAAGATGGAAGAACACCTCCTTTAAGATTGAAAGAGAATAGGAAATGATGGATCTTGTGAAAGCAGAGGAGGCTAATAAAAGCAGCTCATACCAGATGACTTGATCATCTCACAGCTAAGAGGAAGGAATCTTGGGCCAGGATAGGATGCTGGAGAGCAGAGTAGATTAGGCAAGAGGGGAGAGTTTGGAATACATGTCGAACTTTTGGGGTCTCTTTAATATTATGATGAATAATATGGTGGACCCAGAAAAAATGCAGAAACACACAAAATTATGTATACGTTTTAGGGATCCATGGACCCTAGAATGAGAATGCCTGCTCTCAGTAATTAATGAAATTGAATAAAGTATTTCTGAGAAGTAATTTGAAGGCAAGCAGCTTGAATTTATAGCACTGCAAATCTGTTTCTGTGAGGGTAGTAGCTGATACAGTATTAGAGATTGAGGCTGTGGGCTTCATAGCAATTCAGGGGTGGGGGTGAAGGAAGCAGTAGAGGAGGGCAGCAGGGGCTGAGCGCAGGCGAAGTACAGGCCAGTGAAGTGACAGGTGGCAGGAGAGGCCTGTTGAAGGTGGGAGGTGGGAGGTGGGGAAGGTCCAGTCCGGGTGCAGGTCATCAGTGGTACCTTGTCTGTAGAGAAGGTAAAAACAATAATAAAAAACAAAAGTCAGTCTTCTGTTTATTATCATGATGATGCACAAGCAATTCTAAACACTGACAGTGATACAGTACTCCTCTCTGAAAAAGCCTTGATCTAAGACCTGAACAGTTGCCTGCCTGGGTAGACTTACGTCACTGAGAGGCAGATAAAGAGGTTAAGATGGAGGGAGTGGTCCAGGATGTGGGTGAGGTGATAGTGGGTCGCTGCTGTGGAGCCAAAGCTGAGCTGGTACTAGAGCAGAAAGACTCCTTCAGCTGACTGGTTGTAAGCAGCACAATTCAATGGCTTTCATCTTCTAGAAACTAGACATCATCTGGAATCCTAAATTCTTTTTTTGAATTGAATCTGCTGCTAGTCATAACGTTTGTTTCACCACCTTCAAAAGTCAGCTCCGCTCAAATCTGTACTTCGTTCCACTGCTGTTTCACCCCTTTCATAATAGATGGCATTTATATACTTACATGTCTTTCTCCCCTACTAGATCGTGTATGTGGTGTGATCAAAAGATACGGTGAACGTTTAAACAAAAAAAATGTATTATAATAAAAGACACATTGCCATTAATTTCCCTCAAAATACTCCCCCTCACTTCAAACACACTTATCCCATCATTCTTGCCACTTTCTAAAGTAGTTCTGGAAGTGCTCTTTTGTGAGTGTGTTTACTTCATCCATCCTCCATCCTGACAGCACTCTGTGTCACACATCACTTCTGGTATGGCAATTTCTGTCAAATAAAAACATTATGGAAGAGGACTTCCAGAACTGCTTCAGAAAGTGGTAAGAACGATAGGATAAGTGTGTTCGAAGTGAGGGTGAGTATTTTGAGGGCGATTAATGGCAATGTGTCTTTTATTTATTTAATTATTTTTAATGTAATAATTATTTTTAATGTAAACGTTCACCATATTTATTTTTATCACACTTTGTATTCCTTGAGAGCAGTGATGTGTCTTGCTCATTTCTGAATCACCAGTGCCTACAGATAGGCACCCAAGCACTTGTTGAGCCAATTCTCAAGTACATTTTGCTTTTCTTTATAGATTCCTCAGATCTCCGATGACCAGGCAACAATAAATACACAATGCTGCTGCTTTCTTTCTCCCAGGTACATGAGTGAGTCCCTGTTTCCATTGATGAAGTGTTACTGCTGGTCCTACGTTCCATCCTGAAACCACAATACAGATACAGAACCATATTTTTGGGGGGTAAATCCACAATCACCTCACACTTTTTTTTAATTAAATTTTATTAGGGTGACAATTGCTAACACAGTTACATAGATTTAAGGTGTAGAATTCTGTAATACATCATCTGTGTATCACATTATGGGAAGGGGAAAAGGGGGTGGGAGATGAGGGTAAAGGGGATCAAATATATGGTGATGGAAAGAGAACTGACTCGGGGTGGTTGAACACCTCACACTTTTTTATCACAAAGACCATCAAGACATTATTGATGGAGTCCTGCTGTAGGGCCCTGAGTGACCAGCGTGGAAACAACCAACATTTGGCTGTATTGTAACATGATCTACCCTGTCATAGCAATATGTGGATGCTTCTCCGGTGTTCTAAAATAATTTAGGTGCTTCTTGAAAACCCTCTGCAACTTATTACTGGGGAGTAATTATGCAATGGAGAAAACAGGGTTCGATTCACCTCCTTAGTTTTTCTGGGGGTATCACAAGATAGTTCTATATGAGGTGAACCACTTCTAGAATGGATGGAATCTCCACCATCTCTTCCTGTTCTTCTGCCCAGCCCCCAAGATGGCCACTGTGGGGTTCTGACTAAGAAGTGGTCCACCACTGGCAAATGGAGTAGAGAAACCAAAACGGCTTGGTTTAATATTTCAGGTCAGGAACAGGAGCTTTCTAGAAGGGAAATCAAAGAAGCAAAAGAAATATAAAGGCAGACCCCCCAAAACAGAGTACCCACTGTCAGGTTTGCAGGCCCCTAGTAAATACGGAAATGAATGGAATGACCAAGCATCATTACTGTCAGACCTGGAGCACAGCTGTATATCCTGATTCTTCAATAGCAGGCTGGCCCCAAAGCTGCATACAGTCTCCAGGCAATGTGGAGATGATGCTTAAGTTAATGTTCAGCCAACATTACTCAGGGTGCCGCACACCCTCATGACTACTGTTAGGCTATGAGCTCTTGAGCACTTACATTTGAAGATGGGAACTTGCCCTCAAGACAAGCATCCAGGTTTGAGCATAGAATAGAGCTATTTATTCTCTCTCTAATTTTCTTAAATGTGCATTCAAAAATAAATCTGGTCTGGATGAAGGAATTTAGCTGTCCATGTAACCATCACAGCTGCCTGAGTGATCCTCTGGTGCTCTTAATAGGAAACACCTAAATAATTGAAATCGCTAATTGGGTTAAAGAGATCCCTAGCACGGTAGGTGTTCTATAAATAAAAGAATGTGTAAATAATATAGTGACCTTCCTATTTTGGCCCTTCCACTTAAGGAGGTCATTTTGTTTCGTTCTCACCAATAATCATTATTCGGGGAATCTTAGAGGTTTGGTTTTGGCTGAGGCAGGGCTTTCCGGGAAACAAGGAAACTCCTTTTAGTTTGCTTCAGGTGTACTGCCACCTTTTCCCTTGGCTCTTTCACTCGAAACAAGTAATTTGTTTATCTTTGCTATAAGCAGCTAGAAACCTGGGCTTTGTGTTTGCAACTGGAGTCAGGGAAAGAAGTCAAGGTAGCAGGCTAACCTTGCCTTGTTATCTGAACTCAGGCAGGTTTAAGTAGCCCACAACCTAACAGAGGAGAAAGAAAGGAAAGGAAAGAGAAAAATGCTTTATGAAGAGGAAGTGGTAAAGAGGCTTCTAAATTTCATTGTGACCTGTTCTGTTCTGTCAGGTGATTTTGGCGGGGGAGGAGACATGAAAAAAAAGTTTAGTAAAATGTCCTTATAAAGACAAAATCTATTTCTTCCTCGGCTGATGATTTGTCATTTTAGTCACTTCCTGCCTGCCTTGTGACCACACACTCTGGGGTTGACAAAGTTGCTCTGCAGATCAGAAAGAAGGGGTTTTCTGGTCACACGCCAGTATCACTGAGGACAGTTTTTCTACAAGGTAAATTTTCTTTATGTCATTTTGTCATTTCTAAGTGCTTATGATGTTTTGCTTGTTGGGTGGCTCTTTCTGTGGATTGTGGAGTTTGCCTTCAGAGGACTAGAGGTCTGGGCATCTGTCACCTGAGCCCTGTGTGAGCCCCACCACTGCTAAACTGCGGAGCAAGGCAATGCTGCAGGCACCTCATGTGGCCACCCAGCGTGGGACCCCTCAGCTCTCTGGGCGGCTTCTTCTCCAGTTACCCACTGTTACCATCCCCAAAAACTATGATTTTTTTTCCCTTTTTAAACCAACCATGTTCTGATTTATTTCTATTGCTTTATTTCAGGAAGGCTATTTACTGTGATTTTATCTACTTTAAAATGTTTTCAGGAAAGTGCATATTGATCATTTAGATTGTGCTGCTCATTGGCCTAATGGGGGTAATTTAACTTTAACTCCTGTAGTTCTGTTTTTCTAAAAATCTTCTTTATAATACTTGAGTAGATATATTAACATGTTGAGTCATATGTTAGTGTGATACTAGTTATTTGAGTGATTTGGGTGCCAATGGTTTTTAATGGGTGTGCTTAACTGCATGGAATTAAAGTTCACCTCTTCTCCATTTAGTCTCTAAAACTAAAAGCAATCTGTGTTGTTTAATTGTACTTTTTCATAGCATTGTCTGACCTGTCAATTATGCTTATGACCATACAAAATGACCGTTGAGTTCTGGATGAAAGGTTTCTGTCTACAACAGAAATTCTTATGAAGTTGATAGAGGATATTTATTCCAGGAACTTTCTTGAAACATAGACTTTGGATCTTGTAATATCAGCCTTTATTTAATTATCATTATCCAAAAATATTAAGAACCATTAACAGATGATAAACCTAAAAGCCATTTAGGTTTTAGACTGGAAATGGATTTATTTATCAGTATACTTAGCAAAACATACGTTTTCTTAGTCAAGTATAGCAACTTGTTTTCTGAAATTATTTCCTGAGGACAACACTTTTTTAAAAAAATCATTAAACAAAGGTGGTTTATTCCACACACATTTTGATTTTAAATTTACATACATTTATTATAATTGGTTTCTATTAAATCAAATTGTTTTAAGAATATCCACACAGGCAATTTTGAATGAAATTAACTATTTACCTATAAATGTGAATTTCTGGACATTGCAAAATGTGACGATCAATATGGTTTTACACATCTAACCTGAAAAAATGTGGAATTGGGGGAGGAGGGCTTGAACTATCACCCCCCAAAAAATTTTTTTTTAAATATGCTATGTATTATTTTAAGTAAAAATATTAATGAGAATAAAATAAATTAGGATGTGAAAGTATGTTAGTATTTTCCACACATTAGAAGAGAATAAAATAGAATATGGAAACTTAATTCAAAATAGAAAAAAGTCGCTTGATTTAAATCGTTTAGTTTGTTAAAGCTTCAGCCTGATATGTTATAAAATAGCCATTCCTCGTCATTCTAGCTCATTTTCAGTAATATCAGGGAAGAATCTTCTGGGTCTTGCCCTTCAGACAAGCACTGCTATGGTGGGATGGAGTTGTGCTTAAGGGGACATTTCATTAGCAATCTCAGGGATGCTTTATTTGGTTAAATTTTAAATTTTGTCTCCTTTATAAATTAAGCCTTGAAACAATTCGTAATTTGGGAACAATTTCAATGTTTTAACATCATTTATAATTGTTTTTCTGAACCCTTTGAAGAAGGGAAGCCCAAGAAGTAAAGTGTCATTCAAACGTATTTATTTAATTAGAGAGGACAGACGAGCAATAATAACACTTAATATTTATAAGTACTTAGTATGTGCAGCCACTCTTCATGCATTACCTCCTTTAATTCTCTCAAGTACCTTTACAGGTGAGAAGTGGGCTTAGATCGTTGAAGGCACTGACCCAAGGTCCCTGGGCAGTTGGAGGGGGCAGGGGTGGTAGGCTGCAGGATTTTCGGCTCCATACTGCCTCGCTATAAGCATGTGTCTCTTCCACATCCTCTGTTCCACACTAGCATACTTTCTCTTTTCCAGATGTAGATATTAAAGGCTTTTATTGCTGAAGCTGACTAAAGAGATCTGGTCACTCACGAGAGAGAGAGAGAGAGAGAGAGAGAGAGAGAGAGAGAGAGAGAGAGAAAGGAAGAGGGAGAAGAGAGGAAGGGAGGGACACGGAAGGAGAGAGAATGAGAGACAGAAAGAGAAGAAAAAAATTTGCAAGAAACCCAGAAACATTTTTATTTTTAATAAGAGATATCATTGAGGGTTTCATATAATAATAGAATTAAGTATTTTCTTTTAATTAATGCATAATTTTACTAAAGAATTGTGGGCCCTCACAAACTTGCCTCAACCACTTCCCCCAACCTAAATTTCTTGTCACTTCCTTCTGCTCTAGCTGCTCCCCCGCCCCCCACGCTCACCTCCCTCACTTACCAACTTTCTGGGTGCACAAGACCACAAGCCACCAGAATGTCCTAGGCTTTTTTACTTCTTTTTTGCTCCAACCGTTTCTCCAATTGCTGTCTTCTCTATTTGAAAGACTTCTGGTTATTTTTCAAGGCTCGTGTCGAGAAGCATGCCCTTTGGGAGGCCTTTCCTACTGGATCGCCCCCGTCTTTCTTGCCGGCTTTTCTTCTGTGTGTGTTTGCTTAATGCTTTGATCCTAGAGTAAGTATAGCAGTAATCATATTGTTTTAGTTTCAAATCCTTATTTGCTGATAGCCTGACCCTCTTCTCCAGCTCTCCTAGCACATAGTATGTGCTAACGATATGTGTTGAACTGAAAATTTGTCACAAGCTTTTTTTTTTCTCAGTTCCTTAGATATTCATGGAAGTCTTTTCTTTGGTTTCACTTATTAACTTAACTACTTACTGAGTTCCCCCAGTGACGGCTATGAAAGAAGATACAATGATAATATATTTTGCATTCTACCATGCTTCCTCTTTGCCAAAGCACTAGTCTTCATTTTAGCCTCAAAACACTACCCGGACATTGGCTTCAAGGGATATAAGAAATTGTCCAATGACCATTGCAAACAGGCAAAATTATAATCTCATTATTCACTGAGCTAAAAGTTAGCTGCCCGTGCCAAAACTATGTCCCTGATTGTGGGCTTTCGGTTTTTCTCAGAAAATCCTCAAGTCAACTTCTGCTTGTTACCTAAAGAGTAAAGGCCCCTCTGTATATACAGGCGAGAGGATGAACAAATTTAAAACTCAGGTTAGGTATAATAAATTAAGAAATTTGCTTATAAAATTACATTTATGAAGGCATAAATTTATAAAGTAAGATTATATATAAAGGCATTGAACTTTATGACTAATAACAGATTTTGTAGCAGAATGACATTAATTAGAGTAATCTAATGGTCTTCCTAGTGTTCTTTTGTCTGCTAGTTTCCCAACTGACAGACATCATCCAAGGAAATAATGCTATTCCAGCTGCATATTGAACCCTGCAGAAATAAAAATTAGAATGAGAATCCACCAAAATATAAACTAATCAGTGTCAGCAGATTCCAAGAATTTTAAGTTCCCTATTTTACCAGATGTCAATGTACTTCTTAAATAAAAAATGTTCCTGTTTCACATTGTTTTCATTTGGAGTTCTAAGAAGTTGCCTTCTGATTAGATGTTCATCTTGTAGGGGCATTTCCCTACAGTTATAACCACTGGGCTCCCCAAATGGCATCTCCTAGTTACTTTCCTCAGTTCCCTCCTGATTCAGCTTCCTTATACGATTGGCTGTTCCTGTTGTTTTAGTTTGTCAGTTTCCGTCATTACATAGTCTTCCCAGTAATTTCATAATCACTCCATTTCGTAAGTCACTGCAAGCAGCATGGCGGGGGGGTGGGGGGAAGAATTTCAATTTATCACCCCAATAATAACAGCTAATATGTATGTACTACTCACTTTGAGTATTTTTAAAGCATTTTAACCATATTATTGCATTTATTCATCATCACAACAATCCTGTGTGGTAGTTACTTGTGTTATCTTCAGATTTGAAGGCTAGTTAATCCATTCAAATATTTCATTATTTTAATTTCCTTTAACTGAATCAGTTTTGTATTAACCGCTGAATTCCAGGGGAAACCTGGAGTAAACAGGCAGCAGACCATGGTACTTGTTTACACCCAAGCCCTTGAGTTGAACTCAAATAATCACAAAGTATCCCAAATAAATGCATCTGTATTATTGGGTCGCCGGGAAAGTCATGATGCTTTTTTGCATTGAAAAACATAGAAAAATATGTAATGACTTTCTCGACGACCCGATATAATAGCTTTTATTAATCAGACTATCATCTTCATCATTACCATTATCATCAGTATTTACTCAGCCCTGTGCAATTTATAGGCCTCTGCCTGGATCACACAACATGATCTCTACCCCCAAAATCTTTAAAAATTTTTCAGCCTTAGAAGGTTAGAATACTTTTAGTCAAGTGGCATTCACATTTTTTCTTCATTGTAACTGATAGACATGAATAAATTCAACAACTTTGCATACCTATAAACAGTTTGCATGTCTATAATTATTTAGTAATAGACAAATATAGGTGTCCTAAAAACTGCAAAAGAATGAAAGATTGTTTTAATTGTGAGTTGAAGTATGGAAGTTAAAAGTGACCCACTTACTGAGTTAAAATAAATTTTGCTCAACTTCAGAGCCACGCCTACATCAGCCCTATTTACAAGTTATAAGGAGGCTTGGTTCTCAAATGTGGTTGGTCGTTTTTCTGGCGGAAGGAAAAGCTAAGACATCAAATTGAGGAACTAGCAAAGCCACAGCTCTGAGGTTGCAGCATTGATTCTTGTTTTAATCCAGCACCAGTTACATGGACTGGACTGATGCTCTCTGTCTTTCTATCTCTCTCTCTCTCTCTCTCTCTCTCTCTCTCTCTCTCTCTCACACACACACACACACACACACACACACATCTTCTTGACTGGCTGAGCTAAAATGGAAAGAGATTATGTTCCCTACAAGCAGAAAAGCCAAGACACCAAATTCAGCAGGCAAGTTAATTATGCATGTGAATTGCAATCTCCCAGATAATTTGTTTTCCTTTTTTCTCTGGTTGCACTGTCAAGATGGAAGTGAATTAATGGAATAATTATTTTGCATTTAAATAATACCCTGCATTTTGATCCCTTGGTCTGGTAGTCATCACTAAAAGCTGTGTATCCAAATGTATCAAGTAAAGAAGTGCACAACTGTATTCGTGTAAAATGTGCATCTTTTTCCTGTTCACCATTCCTCAGGCAAAACTGAGAATCAGGATTGCGTTTTGGTTCGCCTCAGGGGTGACATTTTAAAATGTGGATCCTCCTAGACATTGTTGGCTCCTATTACCTTCCCCAGGAGGGCCAGACTAAGAAGGAAGACTGGAATAGAAATTCCTTCTGGAGGAAGCTAGATAATAGTAAAAAAATGAAAATAAGAAAAAAAAAAGAGAGAAATAATTGTGCAGTTTTGCATTATTTCTTCATCTTAAAAATGTGAAATGAACTTTTCCTGTCGTTTCCAATGCTTTGTAAATATTTAAAATTTTTTACCTTTGAGAAATTGGAATATTACGGGAAACATTGAGGAGTTGTTCAGATTTTTTTCTTTTTTTTTTTTAGATTTTTATTGGGGAATTGGGGGGATGGGAACAGCGCTGGGGAATTGGGGGAAGGAGAACAGACAAGTTGCTGTCGTTTTGTTCTTCAGTCTAGTTGTGGAGGACATTGCTTCACTGGCCCAAGTTGGCACCATCATTGCGCTCTTCCCGGGCGAGGCAGATCAGTCGCCGGCTTCTGGACGGCCGCTCACTGCGGCTGCTGGCCGCTCACGCTGGCTGCTGGCTACACACAGTAGCTCATGGCAACCCACTGCCACAGGGGCTGCAGCCTACGCTGTCACCAGCAACTCACGGCAGCCCAGCTCCAGGTTGAGCTGTTGTTCAGCATCTTAGCTGTAGAGGGCAGTGTCACTGGCCCTCACATGTGGGATCCGAACCGGGCCCTCTGGAGTCCCAAGCCAGTTCTTAACCATCGCGTCACTCGGCCGGCCCTTGTTCAGACTTTTTTCTTCCCTTGGTGTCTTTCAAGTTCAGATTTTTCATCAAAATATTCTGATCCTCTTCTCCTTTCTTATGATCACAGAGAAAGGAAATTGTGACACTTAATCTATCTGGTGATTATATATAATGTTTATAATATATAATGCATGTAATAGTGTATATAATGTCAGAGTTTTTTAAAAGATTTTTATTTAAAATATAGTTAGCATACAACATTATATCAGTTTCAGGTATATGCTATAGTTATTCAACATTTATATACTTAAAGAAGTGATCACCATTATAAGTCCAGCAACCATCTGACACTGTACCACACAATCCAATATTATTGACTATATTCCCTATGCTGTACATTACATCCCCATGACTTAGGTATTTTATAACTGGAAATTTGAACCTTTTATTCTCTTACACATTTTCCCCCCATTTTAAATTTTCAATTACAGTTAACATTCAATATTATTTTATATTAATTTCAGATGTACAGCATAGTGGTTAAACATTTGTATAATTTAAGAAGTGAGCCTCCTGCTTAGTCTAGTACCCACCTGTCACTATACATAGTTATCACTATATTATTGACTATATTCCTATGCTTTACTTTACATCCCCATGACTATTTTGTAACTACCAATTTGTACTTCTTAATCCCTTCCCCTCTTTCACCAGCCCTCTCTACCCCCCTCCCATCTAGCAATCATCAAAATGTTCTCTGTAACTCTGAGCTTGTCTCTGTTTTGTTTGTTTATTTTGTTCTTTAGATTCCATATATAAGCAAAATCACATTGCATCTACCTTTCTCTGCCTGACATACTCCACTCAGTACAATACCCCCAGGTCTATCCATGCCGCTACAGATGGAGAGAACCCATTCTCTTCCCTGGCTGAGTAATATTCCATTGTATATATGTACCACCTCCTCTGTATCCATTCATCCATCAGTGGACATCCAGGCTGCCTCCACATTCTTGCAATTGTAAATAATGCTACAATGAACATATGGATGCACATGTCTCCTTAAAGTAGAATTTTGGGTTTCTTTGGATAAATACTCAGAAGTAGAATTACTGGGTCCTGCTTTGTCTTTTATTATAGCCTTTGTTTTAAAGTTTATTTTGTCTAGCATAAGTATTGCTACCCCAGCTTTTCGTTTTCCCCATGAAATAACTTTTCCCATCCCTTGCTTTCTGTCTGTATGTGTCTTTCAGTGTGAAGTCAATCTCTTGTAGGCAGCATATGTAAGGGTTTTAGTTTTCTTATCCATTCAGCCACCCTATGTTTTTGATTGGAGCATTTAACCCATTTACATTTAAAGTAATTGTTGATAGATATGTAGTTATTACCATTTTGTTATTCATATTTTTTATTTTTATTTTTTTCCATCTTAAAGAAGTCCCTTTACCATTCCTTGTAATAATGGTTTGGGGATGATGAGCTCCTTTAGCTTGTTCTTGTCTGGGAAGCTCTTTATCTGTGATTCAATTTTAAATGGTAGGCTTGCTGGGTAGAGTACTCTTGGTTGTAATTCTAGCTTTTCATCACTCTGAATATTTTGTGCCAGTCCCTGCTGGTCTGCAAAGCTTCTGTTGAGAAATCAGCTGGCAATCTTATGGGAGCTCCCTTATAAGTAACTAGTTGCCTTTGTCTTGCTGCTTTTAGTATTCTCTCTTTGTCTTTAACCTTTGCTATTGTAATATAATGTGTCTTGGTGTGGGCCCATTGGTTTTATCTTGTTTGGGACTCTGTGCTTCCTGGGCTTGTATGTCTATTTCCTTTGCCAGGTTAAGAAGGGTTTCAGTCATTATTTCTTCAAATAGGTTCTCAATCTCTTCCTCTCTCTTTTCTTCTGGTACCCCTTTGATGCAAATGTTGTTACACTTGATTTTGTCCCAGAGGTTTCTTAAGCTATCCTCATTTTTTTAATCCTTTTTTGTTTTTGCTGTTCCAATTGGGTGTTTTCTGCTACTTTGGCTTACAAATCACTGATTCAATCCTTTGCTTCATCTAGTCTGCTGGTGATTCCTTCTAGTGCATTCTTTATTTCAGTTGTTATATTCTTCACTTCTGACTGGCTCTTTTTAATGGTTTCTGTGTCCTTTTTTATGCTTGATCTCTCTTTGTTGAAGTTCTCACTAAGTTTCTTGAGCCTTCTTATAACCAGTGTTTTGAACTCTGTATGTGGTAGGTTGCTTCCCTCCATTTTGTTTAGTTCTTTTTCTGGAGTTTTCTCCTGTTCTTTCATTTGGGATGCATTTCTGTGTTTCCTCATATTGGCTGCCTCTTGTGTTTGTTTCTATGTATTAGGTAGATCTGCTATGTCTCCCAGTCTTGCCAGGTGGCATTATGTAGAAGGTGCCCTGTGGGGCCCAGTGGCACAGTCTCCCTGGTTACCTGCTTCAGGTGCTCCAAGGTGTCCCTTGTGTGGGTTGTGTGTGCCCTCCTGTCATATTTGAGCCCTAATTGTTATTGACATGTCAGTGGGTGGGATTGACCCACATGCTGACTGGCTATGTGGTTTGGCCACATCCACAGCTTAGGGCTGCTGTGTGGGGTACTTACCCCATGGAGTGGGATTTGTCCCAGTGGGCTTTTGTGCTTTTTGAGAACACCCTTTGGGTGTGCCACTTGTGGGGTTAATAGAGTGGTTTGAAGCCCACCTCCAAGTATGTTGGTTCTGGGGCCTTTTGCAAGTGGTTCAGGTGCAGTCCAAGGTCAGCCAATGCCTGTGACCATCTGGTGACTACCAGGTAGGAGCTACAAAGCGATCCCTGGTTGGTTGCTGCAGGTACTGGATCTGGAGGCATGTGGAAGAGACCTTTCTGTGAACCGAGGATGGCTGCCACCCATACCAGGTCTGAAGTAGTTCCACAAAAAGCCAGGACAGTCCAAGGCCTGCCACCTATTGCTGGCTCTTGTAAGGTTCAGCCACTGATAAAGCCTTGTTTAGTATGGAGTTAGGTTTGGTGGGGTCTCAATGAGTCCCCAGGTTGGAGGGAACAATGCTTAGCAGACCAATTTACATTCATATTTGGCTATGGGCATGGGACAAAGGCTCAACTCAGGAAATATGGTGTTCACCTGCTGGCTGCACAAGGGAAAATGGCAAGTGTTCCTCCAGTCCTCACTTGAAGCCACACAACTCAGTCTTTCCCCATATGTCTGTAACACCCCGCAAGTCACTGTCCCTCATCGAAGCCATGGGTGAGTGCCTGCAAGTGAGTGAGGCTGTGTGTGGGTCCTTTAAGAGGACATATGGGTTACCCATAGCTTTCCATCCTATCCTACCCAGATGATTCAAATCCCCACTGTTTTTCACAGCCAGATATTGTGGGGGCTTCCTCTTCCAGGCACAATACTCTGAGCTGGAGAGCCTGGTGTGAGGGTCTGGGGTCCCACGCTCCTCCATGGGGAACCTCTGTGGCTGAGATATCCCTCCTGATTCTCAACTGCCACCAGGAGGTTTGGGTCCAGCCCATTTCACATCTCACCCCACCTACTAATCTCAACGTGGCTTCTTCTTTATATTCTTAGTTATAAACTTCTGTTCAGCTAGACTTCAGATGGTTCTCTGGGTTGATTGTTCTATTATTTAGTTGTAATTTTGATGTGTTCATGGGATGAGACAAGCACAGCATTTATCTACTCTGCCATTTTGGATCTCTCTTGATGTCAGTTTGTTAAAACCTGTGAGTCTGAGTGTGTGTCTGCAGTTTCTGAGCATGAAACAAACAGGTATGGTATAAAGAAGAGAGAGCAAACTTGTAGGCAAATTTGGATTCATATTCTAGTCTTTTATTAAATGTGAAGCCTGAGCAAGTGTCTTTAGGCCTCCTGAAGCTCCATTTCTTCTATAAAATAGGGGAAAGTCCTATCTATTTCCCAGATCTGTTTTTTTTTAGGTTCATTTTCCTCATCCCTTTCATTTCCTCATTTTGTTAATCTATATGTTTATTTCACTTTGCTACACTCACCATCATTAATGACTTATTAAGTCCTTACTGTTTGCTAGGCATCATGCTAAATAGTTGATATATGATTACAAAAGCTGCATAAAATTCATGTTATCATCATCTTATAACATATGACCAAACAGAGGTTCAGGGAGGGTTAAGTTCAACGTCACAGGACCAGTAAGTGCCAGAGCCAAAATTGCTTTTTCCCATTTTATATTCATGGTTTTCTAACATTACAGAGTGTGTATTTAAACTGCATTGTATCTTTTAACATCACCCACTAGCTGCTTTCTAATAAGTCTAAATATTCTTTTCTGTGATGATTATTCCTAAAGTCACATTTTCCCTCAAGCAGAGATGCCAACTCTACTTTTGATGGGTCTGCTGGTATACCAAATACATTTGAAAAACAAAAAAATATATACTTGAGGATTTTATTGTAGAAACACTTTAAAATAAGAGTTATGAAGGTATTAGACTAAGCTATTTAGTTATTTAAAATTTTGACAAAAGAAACGTTATAGCATATCCCAGTGTAAGTTGGTATTGGTAATTATTTGCCATCCAAACCGTGGCTTCCAACAAAGCGAAGGTAAGTATAGCCCATCAAATTAAAATTTCCTGCCTCAATTTATCTGTAACTCCTCATTTTATTTATTTTTTCTGAGAATGAGCTTGTCATTAGAGATCCTAAAAGAACTACCCCAAGGAACTTATAGAAAATGAGGTCTTATTAGTAAGAATAAATGGAAGCTTCTGTTGTCATTGCTAATATACAAATGTCATTGCACATTTTCTCAGTGGTTTTTAGCTGAAACTATAGTGGAGAAAAATGCCTAGAGAATTAGGAAGTGGAGTGCAGATAAAAGTAGAGTATAGACTAACAGAATAAGGTCCCAAGCATCGGTGCACCCAAGAGTGAGGAAGTGTTGCCCAGTGGTTCTCATTACAGATAACCAACGATCTCTTTTCTCTTCATGACTCATGGTGGATTTGGGCAGGCTTTTTTTAAGGTTACTGTAATTTTCCCATTCTGGCCACACTTCCTCAACTGTTAGAAGGTACTTTCCACTGTCAGTGTATCAGGCAAGGCTAAGCCCAGAGTCCCTTGACCACTCAACATGAGATCAGTGAATACCAACACTGTTGGCTTCTAGTTGGTATCATCTATCAATTGTACAATACCTTTGGAGACTCACTTCTAGGACATTGGATGAGAAATGTATTACAAGAGCCCAAACATGCCAAGCTAAAAACATTTAAAGATAGAGCACAGATATGAAATCTAGATTTACACCCACACACACACATAACATACGTACAATTAAGTGTGGATTTTAGATGGTGACTCTACATAATATTTTATCCAACTTATTGTAGAAATTGGGTTCTTTCCCCAAGATAATATTGTAAAAGTTTTAGTTCTTTATGTTCCCCTTCCTTCCTCCCTTCGTTCCTTCCTTCCTTCCTTCCTCCCCTCCTTCCTTCCTTCCTTCCTTCCTTTCTTCTTTCCTTCCATCTCCAAGCACTGTTGTATATAACTTAAACACTTTGTCTCATTTAATTCTAACAGCTCTATGATGTGAGAACCGTGGTTGCATTATTCATATCCCCTTTTTACATGTAAAGAAACTGAAGCTCAGAATCTAAATAACACGTACAAAACACAGCAAGAAGCTGTTGCATCAGAAAACCCAACATCTTTTCACCCTACCATGTTGCTTCTCTTCCTCTCTCTCAAACCTAATTTTATAAAGGAGGATAGGATCATTAACGTCTGGTTGAGGCTTACAGGGTGCCTGAAATGCCTTTCCTTGGCTTAGAAGGGGAGAAAGAGGAGTTGTGTTCTAGCATAGGTGAAGCCATGAACCAAGGAGACTGTGCCATTCTTGAAACATGAGGAAGAAGAAACTCCTCCTCTTATTCTCCTCTTATCCACATATCTAAGATGTAAAGTTCACTCCAGGGACTGTGCATCTCAAGGGGCATTTTTAAATGTTAGGTTGTTTAATGCTAATGGACTTGTGTTTTTCCCATACCTTGGCTAAACCAAACCAAGATTTGGAGACTCTACTTCTCTTTTCAGACTAGTCACTGACTCACTTTGAGACTTTGGGGAGCAACTTCACTTTTTCAGGGCCCCCACTTTCCCATTTCCTAACGTGTGCAGTTCCCTTCTCACTTTGCAGGTCTGTATTTTCCAAATGGGTGATGGTGATAAAAGGGGGGAAGCTATGTACATGCCAACACACCGAAAAGGCTTATAAGCAGGATCACTGTGTGGTTTGAGGAAGGTGAGGAGTGATTGCAGTGCCTAAAGTGAATGCGATAAGCACCGTTACTGAAGATGGCAAGGCGAGCCTAGATCGCCAAGGTTTTCCTTCTGGACACAAGAGCAAGTGAGGAAGAGAACCACAGCATCACTTCCCCAGGCCCTTCTGGAGTTCTGCCTGCCACATCCCTGGCCGGTCATGCTAAGCCCTTGACAGCTTCCTTGGTGGGCTCCTGCCTGTTTCCTCACTTTGCAGGGCCATTTTCTCTCATACGGAGAAACAGAATGCCCTTCCCCATTTTGTCTCTTTGGAAAACTTCGACTGGGTCTTTTCCTTCTCTCCTCAGGCAGAGTTAACCTCTTCCTTCTCTGTGCTCCCAGAGCACCATGGTAGTAATACCTTTATAGTATTCAGATTACTGTGTGTGGTCTTTACATTGCATAACTGTTTTCCTTCATGGGACTGGGGTCCCTCAAGAGCAAGGGATTATTGGTTATTCATCTTTCTCTCTCCAGTATCTAAGACAAGGCCAGTGCTTTATCAAATGTGAGTGGATGACAGGTGTGGAGGCTACTGATGGAGAGGATCCCTTTGCCACGGAAGGCAGGGGACACAGGCAGGAGTGGGCAAGGTCTAGCCTGGTGGTGTTCTTATTCTTTTTAACTCTTCCTTCAAGATGTTGATGAATTGAAGAAAAGAGACAGAATTTCTCAAAAGAGGTTGGGAAGAGCTCCGGTCATTAGGAAAATCTTGCAGAAGTGTGTGTGTCCCTAATTAACATGAGGTCAGAGCTGAGTAACCAGAGTAACCCCAAAGGAGAGCAGAGCAACTTGAGATACAGAAATCCAATGGCCAGAGACACTAGGCGGGTGCCTCCAGCAAGGCCCACATCCACGCAACGCGCAGGCGGTGTAGACTGCTGCCCCACCAGGCTCTGGCGTAAGCAGGGGCTTTCCTAGTTCCTCGGGCCAGGTTTTAAACTTCAGTTCCTTTATCTATGAAGAGGAAATCATAATAACGCTCCATAGGGTTGTGGTGAGAATTAAATATGGTATGCATATAAAGCATTTATCATTGAGTAATCATTCAGTAAACATTCGCGGCTAGTAATTCCCTCTGAGACTAGCCTGTGTTTGTCCTATTTCTCTGACTTTAACTCAGATAGACTGTCTATGGAGAGAATGTGGATTAATCATCTGACATGAATAAGGAAAATAACTGACTGCTCTTTAAGCAGTCTCCTCCTCGTCTGTGGAAATCCAAGTCAAATGTCGCTTCTTCTGGAGGGCCATGCTTGGCTCTCCCACTTCCTGTGGATCTAAAAAATCCCTGTGTTCTAGTGACTGGTGGCTATCACCCCCACTAAACAGGCCAGAGCTGCATCTTCTCTTTATGTCGCCAACATCTAGCCCAGGGCCTGGCGTATCATAGGTATTTGACAGCTGTTTATTGAAAGAAGAAATATACAAATAAATGTATGAATTTGTTTAGTGGCATATATTTAGAATTACCAGAGGATGAGTTGCCTAGTCCAGATAGTGATATGCAAATTACATTCAGGTGAACTCCAGCGCCCATGCCTAATGGCTTCCTGTGTGCTCCTGGTGCACACAGGTGTTCATGCATCCTGGCTTGGTTTTACCCTCCTTACAGTCACTGCTCCATCTCCACAGTCCCTTTCCTCCCAGGACTCGGCAAGACTCAGCTGAGTTGGACACTAGATACTTAGATAGAGACCCACTGCCAACCATCATCAGAAACCAGCAGAGTTTACAGAAGCAGCTTGAAGAAGCCCAGCCCCAGGCTAGGCTACCTCCAGCTGAAACCTCTGGTGCCTCTCAGGGTGGGGCCAGGGAATTTACCATGGCTAGTTCCAAGACTGCCTCGGGACCCTTGCTACTCTTCAGTCCCTGTATCTACTCATTAAAGTCGTTTCTCCAGCAAAGTGGTTTCTTGTAAACTTGAAGCATTCACTTGCCTTGTTCTGGGTGTTTGTAATTTTCAGTGGGAGGGATATTATAAGTATGTACACAAGAGTATAATTGTTAAATGCCTCAAAGGAGGGAATAATGGGCTTCTTGAGCCATGTATACCATTAGTTGAAGGATTTCTTCATTCATCATCTACAGCTCATTTCCTGAGAAACTGCTATGTGCCAGACACTAAGGTGACTTACAGCTTGTGATATCATAATGTGCAGGAAGACGTGGAGATGGGCACAGGAGTCATGCTGCAGGGGTCTGAACTAGAGTGAAGAGGAGGAAGGGCTCATTGCCCCCACCCCACAGCCAGAAGAACAGAATGGCTGAAACCATGCTGATTGTGTTTAGAAGTCTGAGGGTGTCATTTCAGTACTGATCTATGAATTTGGCATTGTGCATTTTGAGCATTGTGTCTGAGGGTGAGTTGTTTTCGTGTGGTTTACTTTTTGGTTGCTCAGGAAAATCAGAAATCCTTCAGGCAAAGTCAAGAATGAATATACAGATGAGTGCAGGAGACATTCACCTTGCCTTGGTCATTGTAGCCTAGAAGGTGCCAATGGTATGTGTACATAATATTTAGCACATGTTGTTTGTAACCTAAACCTACACAGCACCTTCTCAATACCTAGATTAAATTTTCCTTCATATTCGTATGCAGGAGACATACATGAAATGATATTCAGACGCTATTTGAAATGATGAGGGGATTATATATGTTGAGCAAGTCTTACTTAAAGAACAGCATTCCCTCTTAGATTTGAAAACGTATAAAGGAAAGAGGGGAAATAAGGACGTCCGGACTCCAGTGCCAGTGAGCTCTGTGACGTTGGGCACATCCTTCAATGTGGGTGTCATTTCGCTCTCTGTGACAGAAGAAGAGTGGCCAGTTAGATAATCTCTAAGGTCCCTTCTCTATATTCTATGACTCTGTCATTCTAATGTTATCACTTAAGGAACTTGGCACACACCCACAGAACATAGCAAAGAAAACTATTAAAGATTTGGAAAATAAACCTCCAAAAATAGGTTAAAAGAATTTTTTTTTTGTAAAGCCCAGTGGCAGTCACCAAGGCATGTGCAGAATTTTTATGAATTGAGGAACTTTTGTAATTCCCTCTGAGACTAGCCTGCGGGAGGAGGGAGCTTTCATTGTACCAGAAAAGATTTAGGTTACAGCTTAGGGATATGAGATACCAGAGAGGTTGTAGGGTTTCCTTATTTGGATATTTTAAAGAAACTAGTAGGTGGCTCTCTTTCTGGGACAGTTTGCATAGTTTTGCCTAGAAACTAGGAGTGAACTGGATCAGCACGTCTTAAGCTTGTACACGGTGACATCCTAGAAAACAGATTGCACGTGCTGCTCTGGTTAACTTCCCTGCGCCGTGCTGAGCCGCCGAGCGGTGGGCACGTGCCTGGCTCAGTGAGGACAATGCCTGAGGAGCGAGCTTTGCCTTCTGAGGAGGTAAGAGCAGGAACAGGTGGGGAAGGGAGTGCTGGGTTCGTTCCAGAGGAGGCACCTCCCAGAGAAGCCATGTCAATGCCTCAGCCACAGCTCCTGGTGGCCCTGAAGCTCATTTGAAATCCACCCTACCCTGGCTCTAACGTGTGCGTACGCTTGTCAGCTAGTGAACAGACTTTTGAAACTTTTAACATGGAAGGGGCTTCATCTCTCATTTTATAGGTGAGGAAACTAAGATCCAGAGAGGTAAAATGGAGCCTGATGTTACACAGGTAACATCCTAAGTCTCCCAACCCACAGACTCAGCACTTTCTTCTACTCTCCGCTGATTATTTTCAGTTATGGTGCCATTGGAACTGTACAAGTTATAAGTTATCCGAATACCTTTACTGTGTGAGTGATTTAGTTGTTTAATATTTTTATTTTTTGATGAGCTTCTGCGCCAATTTTTTACTCTTATCTGATCTTTTTTTCCCTTTAGCACTGTGTTTAGCATTTTCATTTGTTTACTTTTGATCTTCATAAGTTTTTTTCAGTAAGTGAGCTATAATCTCTGTGTCTCATTTGAAAGTTGACATTGTAACCATGGGCTTCACAAAGCCCCCGCTTTTGTGAACCCCATGCTTGTAGCCCAGAAACCAGAGCAGTGCTTTGCACAAAGACTCATAGGTGGCATGAAAAAATGAATGTGTGAATGAATGAATAACATCTGACATTGAAGTAATCGTGTGATCGTGGATAATCAACTACCCCATAATAATAGTCAGCTTTTTGAAAAGATCCAGGGGTACCCTCAGCTTTCAATAGGGGAAACTCTGGATCTTACAGTCCTGGTGGTAGAATGTGAAATGAAGGGTAGCTGTGGATTTTCAAGACATTAACACGAGGAGTATTATTATCTACAGCCCAGGGAAGGAGAGCGATACCAAGGCAACAAGGGCCCCCCCCAAGCCGCAGCCTGGAGTATCCCCTTTACTTGCGAGAGTGTTGCTCTGTGTCACATTGTTGGCAGAAAGCAGGCGTTGGCGGTTTGCTGGGGAGAGGAGCTGGGAGGTAGGTACCCCTTAGGCGGGCGCTGTGTGCCGTGCTCTACACAGCTTCAGAAGCTCCTCAGTGGAGCTGCCAAACCACAGAGGCTCCCAGAGCACATCAGGTCCATCAGGTTTGGAGTAATCCGGCCTGCAGGCTTCCCACAATGTGTATGTGGCCCTAGCAGTGGGTCTCAACCTTCCTAATGCCGCGACCCTTTAATACAGTTCCTCATGTTGTGGTGACCCCCAACCATAAAATTATTTTCGTTGCTACTCTATAACTGTAATTTTGCTACTAAGATGAATCGTAATGTAAATATCTGATATGCAGGATGTATTTTCATTGTTACAAATTGAACATAATTATACCATAGTGATTAATCACAAAAACAATATGTAATTATATATTGTGAAATATTTATTTCTAATTACAAATAAATGAAATTTTGTCTTGAAGCATGGAGACAGATAGAGGAGCGGTGTCTCAGTTCCTAAGACCATCAAAAATATGCGTTTTCCGATGGTCTTAGGCGACCCCTGTGAAAGGGTCGTTCAACCCCCAAAGGGGTCGCACCCCATAGGTTGAGAACCGCTGCCCTAGAGTGTGAGGACAGCCTCTGAGTCTGTGCTGTGAGTAGCCTTCCCCCGCCTTGCGGTTGTTTTCCTCTGAGACACAGAGATAAGGTTTCTGTGCTCTGGAGCAGCCCCTGGGAGAATCAGTGAATCTGCAGGGAGAGAAAAGACAATCTGAAGGAGATTTAACTTGACCAGAGAATTCACAAGAGCCCCATTAGTGGCTATCTGTATTTGAGGCCATTTATCATTATTTGGCTTCTTAAAACCATTTTAAATACATTTTCAGAATCATCTTTTATGTAAACCTTTGGTATATCTGTAACTGTAAACGAATTGTATCCCAAGACTATACAGTAAATTATTTATCATGAGATACCCTAAAGCGGTCTGTTTTGTAAAATGAAGGGGTAGGATTAAGTGAAAGCTTTGTTATCTAAGTTTTTTAAAATACTTATGGGTATTTTATTTAGGGTTGTAGTCCTATGTATTTTATGTCTCATTTCTTTAGGCATCATAGTCTAATGCTAAAGGTTGCAATATTAATCATGTCCCAGATTACATGTTGTGTTGGATTTCTCACTGTTCATTGAGGTGTTCGGAAGGTGTACAATTTTCCTTTGCGTTCTTGCTGAAATGCTTGAGGTAAAGCTAGGAATTTGGGTCCTGAGTTTCCAGTTTTACTTTAGCCACTGTGTCAAGTTGCAGGAAAAGTAGGGCACATTCAAAAGAGTCCCTTAGCACCGTGAATGCCAGGTTATAGGTGCTTCCCTGATCCTGGCAGTTACATAATTGGGCATCAATATACCGAATCCAAATACTGACCAGCACAGCACTATCACCTTTCAGAAATGATTCTAGCCCATGAGCATCATACTCTGAACAGGTCACTTTTGCCCATTCTTTCTGCTGCTTTTTGTTACCAGATTTCTCTCCTCAGAGAAAATTCAGCTTATAGTTTCATATTTATTTTAGAGAACGTACGAGTATTTCCTTCTGCAAATGCTACAGCACCGTGCTCTATTGTAAACACCTACAAGTAGTTTCTATATTCAGACTTCAGCAACTTCAGTCAGGTGCTTTTATTATAGGTAGTCATTCTCAGAAATATGTTTTCTCCACTGACCTGGGAAATACCAGCCTCCTTTAAGCAGGGACCCAAAACACACTGACCTAAAGGAATGAACAGGTTTTGTGGTTTTTGCTGTTTGAAGGGTTATTTGATTTTCCTGTCTTTAAAAACAATCTTATAAAAATAAACAGCTGGCACTTTCTTTGGCCAAATGTCATGGGATTTTGTAACTATTGATTTAATAAATTTATCTGCTCACAGAAAAACTAGCAGCCAGATGTGACTTAGAGAATGGTTTGCGATGTGTCTTCTTGGATTTTGTGTTGAAGTCCTGTGTATTTTGTTTCGCTTCTTTAGATTTGGGCAGTGATTCAGAATCGGGGTTCCAAAATTCACCACTGATTCACAAGAGACCTTCAAATGGTCGTGGCAGGGCATAGTTAGATGAAGCAGTCATTTAAAAAGGCCACACTGGACTCATGTCCTGTTGGGGAGATCACTTCATAGTCGGTGTAGAGGCCTGACCACCGCACTGTATATCTGAAACTGATGTTGAATAATATTTGTGTCAACTATAATTATATATACATATAGTCTCGGGACATGGAGTAGAGAGTGGGAATGGAGTCAATGGAATTGTAATAGATAAGCATGATATCTGGGGTGAGAGGGCAGTGGATGGGGGAGGGGGGTTGTTACTTTGTGAGGGTGTAAAGGGTAACTATTGCATTGTTCTGTACACCTGAAACTAACAATAATAATTTTAAAAAAGGCCACACTAACTGCAGGAGCCTAGAGCAGAGCTGAAGAAACTGCTCCTTCACGCCCACATGCCTCTCACTTTTTTTCAGGCTCTGAATGCTTCAGCAAGTAATGTTACTGCAGTGGCCTCTCTAATGTCTGCTGCCAACATGGTGCCAGGAATTTACAAATGGAAACACTCACTGATTGTCTTTATGAACTTTATAACATTATTGTAATTCAGGCCTTCAAATATGCATGCATTAAAATGGGTGTATTTTTTCCAGGCAAACACATTAATAGGCTTACGTAAAGTACCTGATATTTGATTTTAACTCCAGCGAAGTCTTTCTTAGAAATGGCCTGATCTTCATGTTGATTCCTATTTCTCTGCTTAGTGAAAATGCTGCCATTTGTACATTCAGTTCAATTAGTTTAAGGGTCTCTTCTCAGTTGCGGATGGTGCTGGCCGTTTTAATGGTCCCTCCATCCTTTTCCTGCTCTGCTCACCAGCAACTGCATTGTCAAAGTCGCCTGAGCGATTTTGCCATTGCTCTGAAAACTTGTACATAGACAAAGCATTTCATCTCACTGGAACTTCAGGCTCCTTATCTATAAAATGAGGTGGTTGTAATAAGTTATTTCTTAGGTTCCTTCTGTCTCTGAAAGTTCAGTTATGTTTCCAGGACTTTCTGCTCATTCTGATGGTAAAGCAGACTCTCTTTCGATATTTATTTGTGTTTCGGTCCAACAACCAACAAAGAATGTCACAGTAACTTAGGCTGTTGAATAGTCCTTCTCCAATTCACCTTGTAAACTAGTTCAATCTATTCTCTTTTACTTTAGCTATTAAATCACTGATGGGTTTGGGGTTTTTAAAATTTTAAGGCTGTCTCACTATATGGCTTCTCTGAGCTGATCTCATATATAAATCTCTTAGAAGAACGTGGTCATCCAGATGCTCAGATTTTTCATCTTGACCTGCCTGCCATGGCTTAAAAATCACATGGTTTTAAAATCATATTTTTTTCCCCTCCTAGGTCTTTTATTTCAATGGGCCATGCAATTTTTATACTAAAATGTTTTCTCTTCTTTTTCACTATAGCATGATCTTTATTCATTTATTTTTTCACCCAACACTGTAATTCTTTCCTTTCTTGGCCCTGCTCTTGACCCTTAAAATGCAGTCTCATTTCTTGCCTTTGCTTGCATTTCTCACCCGTCTCTTACAGTGCTCTAACATCTAAAACTTATGGCAAAAGGCAGGGCCAAGTTTAGTTTCAGAGATCTCATGTATTCGCCTTACCTTTCACATTTTCATGTTTTCAGTGCAGACAGGCCTCACCTGAAATGAAGAACAGTGCCTGGCTTATAGTCGACATTCATTAAATGTTTGTTAAATGAATGAATTGATCTCACAATCCCATGAACATTCATGAACCAGGCGGTGTTAAGACACCTAAAAACAGAAAGGGTAAGCCAGCTCAAGGGCGTTAGACCAGATTTACCAAAGGCCTTGTTCAAATATGATGTGGAACAGTCTTCTTTTAATGCATATATGGCGTATTGGTGGAGAGTATAAAGAAGAACCAAGCCAATTACTCACAAGAATTTAGTAGAGTGTACAAAGTTATACACTAATTTCTTAAATCAGAAGCCTCGATTTCTTAACACATGAAAACAAAAGCATCCTAAGCTAGAACACTTAGCTATGTTCTCTATATTATAATTTATTAAAGACACTTAGTGATTTCTGAGTGAATGAATGGATGAATGAAATGAGTGTCTAACGGACATGTGAAGGCATTGACCCTGATTGGACAGTATAGGAGAGGAGAAAAGACTGAGAATTGGAATCCTCGCTGCTCTTCTGCTTCCTACTCTAAAAAATGAGCATATATATATACCAGGGGTGCCAAAAAATGTATACACATATGACTTGTATTCATCTTTTGTTATCGGTATATATTATTACCATTTTAATCGTTTTTTCCTCTTAAAATGTGTATACTTCTTTTGGCACTCTCTGTATTTATACCATCAGCCTTCACTGAGGGACATTATAAGAAACACAAAACTTGCGTTTACTCCATCCCATAAGTGTCTTCTTGAGACCTGGGTGAAGGTATTGCTATCAGACCTCAGTTCTGCAGCCCTGAGAAAATTGGTTTGTTTATCATATAGATAGAGTGAACTATGTAACTGATGACGTTTCCCTATTGCATTAGTTTCTAGAGAACGTGGAGCTAGATTTTCAGCCCACTT
Organism: Hipposideros armiger; assembly: GCF_001890085.2. Taxonomy (NCBI): domain Eukaryota; kingdom Metazoa; phylum Chordata; class Mammalia; order Chiroptera; family Hipposideridae; genus Hipposideros; species Hipposideros armiger. Next base: position 1,565,121 of record NW_017731637.1, on the reverse strand, counting down.
CCAGCAAACTAGGTTGTCCTAACCATGCCTCTGAAGTATTGATGCTCTTCCCTGCCAGCATCTTATTTCGCCTCTGCTTCTTTTTTCTTCTCACCAACTATATAATCTTATTGGTTTGGTTCTGACATTTGGATATATCTTTGTAACCTGGCCCAGATTGTTTTTAGAATAAGACATGTGAAAAAGAAGGGGAAAAAAAAGAGAAATAAAGGAGGGAGACAGAGAAACAGACCCAAAAAAGACAGACAGACAGACAAAAAACAGAAGGGAAGAGAAGACAAAAGAGTCAGTAGCCAGGACCTGCCTCTCAGGGTTACTGTGCTGTGTAAATGAGTTGCTCCTACAGTTAAGGCCTTAACATTTTCTACTATCCTTCAGAGAACCCGAAAGACCAATACCTTTTCAGATATTATATAAGGCAAGTAATAAAAACAATTTTTATTGATAATAAAATATATTTTAAGGGAATTTAAAAAAATAACAATATATAATTTCACAATTTTTAAATCATGCTCCCTGGAGTTCCCACCAGTACACAAGGTGACAAGAACGTGGGATAGCAGAAGTTTCCAGTTCCAAGCATGGATTCTCCAGCCTTCTAAATGGTCAAAGCAGTCACAGGATCAGCCCCTATTCAAGGGGGAGGAATAAGTTCCACTTCCTGATGTGGATATATGTGGGGAGTCTATATATAAGGGGGGAGGAGAAGTTGGTGAGGGCCATCTTTGCAGACCACCACATGGAAGATTTTTTTTAAAAGGCTGTTTCTTCCATTTTTGAAAGATAGTTATAAATCATGAGGGATGAAGAGGAATGTTTCTTCACTTAATAAAAGTTTCTCCTTAATGTGGTACTTTAAGAATTAATATGAACAATAGTCATTCCTTATGTTCTCCCCCTTTGTAGATCTGTTGCCTAAAGCAATAAAAAATGGCCAGAGGATCAGTGTCTGATGAAGAAATGATGGAGCTCAGAGAAGCTTTTGCCAAAGTTGGTGAGTAGACCTTGTACCTCAAGTGGCACAATTCTGTTCTTTATTGAGTAGCTTCCGCACAGATTCAATGAAATGGTAAAATGAGCAAAATAACAAGTGACAGGAATACAGTGGTATTGGTAGAGGAGCCAGGGAACTTAGTTCTGAAAAATAAGCTTCGAGAAGAATGCTTCTTTTTCTATCAAAACAGGACTATGGACCCTTTCTCACCTGTAGCGTTTTCTGGAAATGGCCCCTAAGTCTCATCTTTTGATAGTTTCTACTTTCTTTGATTTTTCTATAATTTGATACTTTTACTTACTCTTTAAGTCTGTGATTTATCTCCCTATCTGATTTTGTCAAAGTCGCTTTAGATTCAGTTGCCAGACCTCTGTTTTGAAATTATGACTCTAGGATATTGGAAGTGATGTTAATGTCTGTGTCCAATAGCAACCGGCCCCTTGGGAGATTCTGACTCTTGCTTGGGGTCAGGACGTGACCCCTGAATAATTGCCTCTGCTGCCGGCTCACCTCCCAGCTAGCCTTCTCTCACTTCTCTTCATGCTGTTGGCTGAATTGCTCTGAAACCTCAGCTCATCGTTTGCCTTACAGATACGGATGGCAATGGGTACATCAGCTGCAATGAGTTGAATGACTTGTTCAAGGCGGCTTGCTTGCCTCTGCCTGGGTACAGGGTGAGAGAAATTATAGAAAACCTGATGGCTACAGGTGACCTGGATCAGGATGGGAGGATCAGCTTTAATGAGTTTATCAAGGTGAGTATGATGCAGAATACAAGGAGATGCATTTGAAACTTAGAACTTTAATTTGAAAAATATCCAGAAATACATTTCCACTCTCCTTGCTTCAACATTACATATTCTTTGTGGGGTTTTTTTTTTTTATCACGTATTGGGTTTCTAAAGATACATTATATTTTTTGCAGGTTTTTCATGGGCTAAAAAGCACAGATGTTGCCAAGACCTTTAGAAAAGCAATCAATAAGAAGGAAGGGATTTGCGCAATCGGTGGCACTTCAGAGCAGTCTAGTGTTGGCACCCAGCACTCCTATTCAGGTAGGTGGTACTAACGGGTGTGGAGAGGAGGTAGAGAGGGTGTTGGGAAGAGGAGAGAGCTGAGGGCAGAGGGAGAAGGAACATGTAGAAAGGATCCACGTCTTCTGGAATACAGATTCTAAACTATGTTTCAGTTTAAGGGGTGCAAAGAAAGACAAGTTAAGATGAGTCTATTGGCTACTGCCTATTTTTCTTTGTGTAAGTGGGCCAGCAGTTCCAGCTCTAGGTCGAGCCCAATACCAAATAATCTAATCAGCATTTAAAAAAATATATTAAAGGCTGCCAAAATTCCTTTGTAAATCTTTTGGATAAAATGAGCTACTCAAGCTTCTGCCTTAAAACTTCACAATTCTTTTTTTTTCCCCCACAATTATTCTTAATGCTTATTGAGTGGTCCAAAAAATTGTGTTTTCATTGATTTAGAAGAAAGTTGTGCATTTTATTCTGAAGATTCTGAAGGCTGCCGTCCAACGGCCTTAATATAAACTTCCAGTAGCCCAAACAGTGCAGTAATCCAACAACCCCCAAACTGAGTTCTTCAAAACATTAGTTGGTCTTAAAGATAAGTTCATGGTTAAGTACCATCTGTACTTGCTAAGACAAAGTTTAGCCTTTTATTTTTACATACAGAAATGTTCACAGCCTTCTGCTATGTAAATGTGCATTATGAAACTTCAAGATAGTGATATGCAATGCAGTGTTTCTCAAACTTTAGTGTCTCAGTATTCTTCTGAGGGACACTATTGTTTTCAATGGCATACAATTTGAGAAACACAGTGCTGGGCTATAAAGGCGTAACCTGAGGTTTTATTAAAATTTCTAAAATCAACTTCTGGCAGCTTTACTGATAGGAAAGAAAGATTATATCACAAATGATTTCATTTCATAGCAATTTCATTGTAAAGAAACTCAGAGATATTGCAAGGATTGTCTGTGATCATCCCACATTTAAATCAGCAGGGCTAAAGGCAAAACTCTGAGTTTTATCCTGTAAGAATTAGACCACATTTATATTTAAATTATATATAAAAACAATATATTTTTATTGTTTATATATTTACATCTATATAAAATATAGATATAATATATATTTACTTCTAAATATATTTGCATATAAATATATATGGCTTCTAAATCTGCTTACTGTATGTTTTATGACTTTGAGTGGACAGAGATTCTGTGCCTATTTCTCAAGTCATCTGAGATTTTTAAATGTTAATAAATGTGAGATGATTGGTTAATGGATAACCTTACAATGTCTCTCCTGGGCATGAGAATCTAAGATCTACATGTATAATTTTGTTATGTCATATTTTTACTTGAAAATAAATCATTTTAACCATTTACTTGCAGAGGAAGAGAAGTATGCCTTTGTCAACTGGATAAACAAAGCCCTGGAAAATGACCCTGATTGTAAGCATGTCATCCCAATGAATCCGAACACGGATGATCTCTTCAATGCTGTTGGGGATGGCATTGTCCTTTGGTAAATAACACTTCCTTCTTGGTTTCCCTAGAATTTTCTGGAATACCAACAATTAATTGTGATTATCCTAGGCCAACTTCCTTTGGTGATCAGCTGGATCTGAAATGCTTTCTAGACTTTTATTTGGCAGATCCAGGAGAGCAAACTAATGTAAAGAGCAACTTTTAATGAGAAATGTAAAACTACTATTTCTTGGGTAGAGGAGAGGGATGCACAGTATAGAAATAAACATAACCATAGAGATATAGTAATGCAAGGTCAAAAGCAATTATTTTTGGAATACATGCCACTTTGCTTCATCGGAGCATGGCTTACATGAGAGCAGACAGAACTGATAACAGCATAATAAATGGAGTGATTCAATGCAAGTCATTATGCAAAGGGACTTATGAGTGGTACACACAAATACACAGCTGGTGCTTCTGGAAAGGAAGAATGTATTCTCAAACACAGTTGGTCAATTCACCATGGTTTCTTTGAAAATGCCTCTGTAGCTTTTGGTTCAGCAGCTTCTCTCATCATAAAACATGGTGAGGAGGCTTAAAATGCCAATCTCAGTTGGGCCCAGGAATTGAATGAAAGGATGAGTGAGCAAGACTTTGAGCCCCTATTCTCTACTCTGACCAGGGAAATTCTTCTTTTGGTGTTTTACTTATTAGAGTTCATTTTTTGAAGGTTCAACTGCTAAATAGAATAAAATAAACCTAGCCTACATGATCAAGTTCTGATTCCTTGGGTTGGCACCCAACCCACCCCATGACCTTCCATCAATCTCTTTCTAGTTTTACCTCCCAAGACCCTGTGACTCGGGTACCTAGCCCAGGGTACTGAGTGAATGGCTTCATGAATGATGGATTGCATCAGCAAGCATACTCTTGCCCATACACGCCCTGCTTATAACTTGCAGCTATGGCTTTGCCTTTTCTTTTCCTTTTTTAAGAATGCCCTTTCCCATCGTCTCCCATACAAATTCATTTATGGTGTAATTTTCTGGTCTATGCCAACCACCAGTGATTTCTTCCTTCACTAATTCTTAAAGAACATATTGTTTATAATACTTTCAGAGCCATTATAACGTCCTGCTTTGAACTGTTATGTAATGTATTATACCCAGGTATTTTGCCTCTGTAATTGGACTACAAGCTTTTCAATGGCAGGGAAATCTTACACTTTTTTTAGTCACCATTCTTCCTCATCATCTCCCAGAGCTTCTATTTCACTCCAGTTTCACATTTTTCAAACAATGATTTAAGAGTTTGTTTTGGGCCGGCCGAGTGGCGCGTTGGTTAAGAGCTGGCTTGGGAGGCCAGAAGGCCCCGGTTCGGATCCCACATATGAGGGCCAGTGACACTGCCCTCTACAGCTAAGATGCTGAACAACAGCTCGACCTGGAGCTGGGCTGCTGTGAGTCGCTGGTGAAGGGTAGGCTGCAGCCCCTGCGGCAGTAGGTTGCCATGGGCTACTGTATGTAGCCAGCAGCCAGCGTGAGCGGCCAGCAGCCGCAGTGAGCGGCTGTCCAGAAGCCGGCGACTGATCTGCCTCGCCCGGGAAGAGCGCAATGATGGTGCCAACTTGGGCCAGTGAAGCAACGTCCTCCACATCTAGACTGAAGAACAAAAGGACAGCAACTTGTCTGTTCCCTTTACCCCAATTCCGCAATAAAAATCTTAAAAAAAAAAAAAAGAAAAAAGAAAAATAATGACGGAAAATGTTTGAAAAATAATGACTGAAAATGTTTTTAAAAAAAAGGAGTTTGTTTTACTGCAATACCTATATTGCAATAAAGTGAATTTTATTTAAATATATGTATATACACACATGATAAAGTTATAGAAATACATCTTTAAAGAACACCCACAAATAAGGTAGTTACTTAAAAATTCTTAGAAAAAAATGTTAATGCTGATTTCTTTTCTCAGTAAAATAAAAATAGTCACAGTCAAGTTTACCATTTTTTATCTTGTTGTTTCTTTGTATTTTTTTCAACTTCCTTTGTTTAAATGAGATGGAAGCAACCTAAGGAAATTTGTTTTTCATGCCCCATTGAAGTTTAAAGCAATGCTAATTTTGTTAAAATCAGTTTTTAATAAACAATATCTGCTTGCTTTGGGTGTCTGATCAATGTTAAGTGGGTGAAATTTCTAAAGTGCTGATATAATAATGACTACAGGTGCTTGCTTCGGCAATACATATACTAGAATTGGAACGATACAGAGAAGATTAGCATGGCCCCTGTGCAAGGATGACACACAAATTCGTGAAGTGTTCCATATTTTAAATAATAATAATAATAATGACTACAGGAAGATATAAAACATTTTATCATGTGATTAGTTAAAGGTACAGAGTTTGACCAGGTGTGACATAGACATTTAGACATCATATAAGCTCAAAGGTGTACAATAGTCTTTCATATAGTGGAAAATTTTTATGGCTGAAAAAGTAAAGTACTCATGGAGAATTTGCCTTGGCTATCCACCCAGAATTTCCTAATATGCAAAAGGGAACCAAGATAACTTTGTAGCTTTAAAGGTAAGTGAATGAAGTGGGGTCCTCATTTCCTGGTTCATTATATTAGTATGACTTCAGAAACATTAACCTTTCCCACAGATTGTTTGAGTCTAGTCAAAATTGCATAACTGATTTTATATCTAAACACTGATAGATAGGGTAGCACAGATTATGTTGTCCTCTTGTTTGCTTATAGTGTTCCTAGAATTTAAATTAAACATTACTGGGCTCTGTTATTCAGAAGCCTGCTTTCTTTAATGTAATTGTTTCTCTTTCAGTAAAATGATCAACCTATCAGTACCAGACACAATTGATGAAAGAACAATCAACAAAAAGAAACTCACTCCTTTCACAATTCAGGTATGTCTTCACTCTGTTACCTTTGTACAGGACTGTGCTTGGACTGAATGTGCACCAGAGCTGTTGAGTCAGCCTTGTTCAGGCGCTCAGACATTATTTCCCAAACCCAGGCTTTGGGCTGGTGATTTGTTATGACTAGTGGGGATACAGGGACACGTTTCTGTTTTGTCTTTTACTAATATAACGGGTGGAGTAGGGGGTATTAGAGATAGGAGAAGTTTAGTGGAGTGTTAGTAGTTGGGGAATTCTTTGTTTGTTTTGGCCATGTTGGCTGAAATAAAATTCACATTGGCTAAAGTTTTAACTCAAACTTTCCCTAGCAATTTATCTTTGAGCTGATGCCAAATACACAGCATTTTAGCTGAAAAGATAAGCCTTTTTAAGAAGTGAGGCAGTGAAAAACGGGAAGTGCTCTGGCAGCCTTCACAATGCTACTGGCTGCAGCCACCAGTGCGATAAATATAATTTGCTTTTATGCCTTCAGTGTGTTGATTAACTGGAACAATAATCAGCAGTAAGTAAGCTGTATTTCTATGTTGGGTTCCAGTATTTTAACATTATTGTAATTCACTCGCTCAGAAGCCGTATCTCACTTCTTAAATCATGAACAATATATTACATCCTGTTTGGATTTAAGCAACTCTGTGTACTTTTAAAATGGAACTGTTCACCAAAGAGAACAATGATGATTATCTCTATGTGAAAGCACTTAATGTTAAATTTACATGTAATCTTGCTATAATGAGGGATGATATTTTTGACTCATTATTTGAGCTCTATACTAGGGCAAAACCCACTTTTCTTTCATAGCTACCTTCCCAATTCACTGGTGGCCTGTATTTTGTTTTGTTAATTTGTCATAAAACCAACCTCTATACATCTCTGACTCTGATGTCATCTCCTTTGTGGACCCAAGAATAGTCTATATAGATTCTCGTCTGAAAATTTCATTGACTCTATTCCAACTGTACCTGAATTTACATGCATTGTTGTTAGTGATAAGAACATATAATCTATACACATGTGTGCATGTGTGTGTGCACACACATGTATGCTTGTGTAGATGTGTTTGTACTCAAGGTCCCTAGATGTTATGGATACTCAACCAATTGTCTGAATAAGAACCACTCTGTCTTTTCTAGGAAGTTGATTTATATCGTTTTCATTCCTTTAATACTCAATCTGAAAGTCAAAATGCTGTTTTCTTACTCTCTTTGGTGACCTTGATCATCAACAATTGTGTTATTAATGATAGCTAGTGACAAAGCAATTAGGGTATGTCCTACCCTCACAGGTGCCCCTTTTGTTACTGGCTGACGGAACTGTCAAGAGTGAAGGCTCCAAAACAGAGCAAGATGGAAAAATATAAGACTTATTTGTTCCATCCTAATCAGGATGGGCCTTTGACTCAGGGTTCTGGTTTGATTGACAGGGCATGGCATAAGCCCTGTGTCTGGGTTATTGGATTTCCTTTTCCAGTTACTACTCACTGCCTTTTCTTAGTGTTAAAAGTCTAGTGAAGATGGTGCTTCCAGACCTGTGAACTTTCCAGAAGCAAAACATTATTGCTGCTGCCAATCAGCAATCATCATTTGGCATCTGCAAAGTCAAAAACAAAACTTGCATACTTTTTCTCCCCCAGGAAAATTTGAACCTGGCTCTAAACTCTGCCTCAGCCATCGGGTGCCATGTGGTCAACATCGGTGCTGAGGACTTAAAGGAAGGCAAGCCTTACCTGGTCTTAGGACTTTTGTGGCAAGTCATCAAGATTGGGTTGTTTGCCGACATTGAACTCAGCAGAAATGAAGGTACAAGCACAGCTTCAACTGTTATTAATGTCATGGCTTTTTATTAATGCATGTGTTAGGGCTGTAGAATGAAGATGTCAGGAATAGTCGAGCTCAGAATCCTCAATGTTTGAAAATATAGTTATACTGAACTCATTGTATTAATGTAACAGATTTTATCCACATTGACCAGATTTTTTACAACAATGGAGTAAAAGCTTTTTAAGACCACAGACTGATAATAATGCATATTTAGAACCTACAGCTCAATCTAGCTGTCTGCAGCTCCAACCTCATTCTGAGTTAACTTTGCCTTTCGACACTTCATAACAAATAAGCCTACTTTTAACTTTTATGAAGCAGTTCACATTCATTTATCGCAGTGATAGCAACAGGTTAGGAAAAACTTGGTCTATTTCTCACCAAGACAATAGAAAATTATATTTAGGGTTTCAAAGTTCTCAATGAAATACGTAGCTGTGAATCTTTTTCTGTTTGCTTTCAGCATCCTATCTGCATTTAAATAATCACAGCCCTGTCCTTTAGACAGAAGTAGTAGATCTTGATAAGTATTATATAAAACACAATGTTACTTTTTGATTCTTAGGTTCAGATCCTACCAATATGAAATCTATAGCCAAATGTTAATCTCTATACTTTATATAATATATATATGTGTGTGTGTGTATATATATATATATATATTTATTTAATGTCCAAGTCATAATAATCAGTGAAGAACTCCAGGGTAACATAAAACCAATATATTAAATTTATATATAAATGGAAAAACAACAACAAAAAAAACCAACACAGAAGTCAGAACCCCCGAGAAAGACTATTGATTTGTAAATAATGACCTCGGCTAAATTTAAACCTTCTGGCTGAGCAAGAAATATTTATTCATCTGGGAAACATAGAGGAAAGAGTTGATTATATTTTTTAAGATGCTATAATTATTCAGGTAAGCATTTGAAATATAAAACACTTATGGGAATAGACAAGAGAACATTGTCATTATTACAAAATTGATCTCTTAAAAGCAAAAATGTTGTCATCTCATGAAATGTGGTCTAACAGACCCAGCAGAGCATTCTGAGCCAGCAGTCTTGGTTGTTTCCGAGGCTCTGCCCCGGCTTTCTTAGGCATACATAGCATTGAGGTTCCCGGGTGCCTTTTCTTCCCCATCTGAAAAATAAGGATAATAAATCAGCACACTGTAGCCTACACCTCTTTTTAGGGAATAATAATAATGAAGTGTTTATTTACTTATAAGAAAAGCTGTAAGTACTTTTATCCCAGAGAGATAATGTTGCTATCTTTGGCTTTCCTGCAGAACTCAAGGAAAGTTATAACTCACTCCCCAATACTCTCTGCACACATCTCTCTTTGTCTTTTGTGCTTCCTCAGCTCTGATTGCTCTTCTGAGAGAAGGGGAGAGTTTGGAGGATTTGATGAAACTCTCCCCCGAGGAGCTCCTGCTACGATGGGCTAATTACCACCTGGAAAACGCAGGCTGCACCAAAATTGGCAACTTCAGCACCGACATCAAGGTAGGAGTGGAGTCTGAACGAGACTGCAGCAGTGAAGGGAGTTTGGGCGTTCATCTCTCCAGACGCGCTAGGGTTAGTTAGAGCGCTGCTGGTGCTGCTGTGGAGCCCCCGCGGTTCTCAAGTTCATGTGCAGCTCTAGCACTGGGCCACGCGCAGATCCGTCACAAGTCCTGTCCACTGACTGCACAGCGACAAAGGGAGATGGCTCGCCCTCGGAGTTTCCGTATCAGGAAGTAAAAGGGCGAGGATGAGATAGAGGAAGGGCAAGAGATGACTGCTTTTCAAGTATGTGTAGGACTGTAATGTCTTTTTCTGGTTTTATAAGTGAGATCATTAGATCGGGTTTCCTTTAAACAAATTAGACGAGGACTCCTCTAATTGCATTAATACTAGCAAACATTGTGTCTACTGCATGCCAGGCACTGTTCTAACTGCTTTACACGTGTATTGACTCATTAATTCTCACAACAAACCTTTGAGATAAAGATTATTATTTTCTCATTTTACAGATAAGGAAACTGAGGTACAGAGAATTTAAGTAACTTGTTCAAATTCACATGGCTGGGGGTGGGGTCAGGATTCACAGCCAGCAGTCAACCTCCATGGTCCATGTACTTGACCAACATACATACTGCCTATGTAAAACGACTCATGAATTTATTGAGAGGTTTTCCTTTGTATGAGCCAGAGTGATTTTTAAAAGAGAATGATTCTGGAAACCACCTGCAATGAGAATTTATCCCAGAGCATGTAGAAAACTCAATCAGTCCTACAACAGAAATCCAAAAGGGGTAAGGCTGAGGAAAGCATGCACTGTGGTTACTGCTGTGGATTTTCAATTTTGTGAAAAGTTTCATGTCAAGGCGAAAGGAAACAGCTGTTGACAATTGATGACAGGTGGACAAAGATAGAAAAAGCTTAAGGAACAGTAAGGAACGTCAGAAAGCTGTCCCAAGGAGCAAATGGTGTGAGATGATGGATGCAACATTAAAAAAAAAAAAATTGGTCTCTACTTGCTCAAAGCTTAAAGAAATGTTTTCCAAGGAGAGTCAGAGGGAAGGTCACATGACTCACCAGAAGTCAACCCAGGTTTATAATTCTTTGAGTGATGGCTTCTACCTGCTGTGGACTCCTGGCTTTTAGAACTCAGGGTCTGTCAGGCATGGTGCCAGTTAGAGTGAAGCCTCTAGATGTTAAGTCCCCCATTCCCTAGGACCCAAGCTAATAAAGCCAGATTCATTTTTCTAACTACATCACTTTCACTGATGATTAACAGTCTTCTAGCACCACCAACCAAACTGGGATTTAATGGGAGCTGGAAAGTATTATCTCCCTTTGTGCTCAACAGTTAAGCTCTGCGATTGTTTCAGCCAAAATTTTCAAGCTTTTCAGCAAGTTAGGCTGCTTAATCTAAGCCATAAATTTACCTGATTTCCCATCACTGAAAGGCTGTGTTCTTTAAAATAATAATAATTTTGGACTTGGGAAGTATCTGTATGAGAGGGGAGTGGCAGGCGGAGCACTGACAGAGTGCTTCTGCCTGTTCTTAGGGAGAGCCGCATCCCAATCGGGGTCAGCGCTGTGACGTGTGTATCTGAGCAACAGGCAACTTTGGGAGGTGCCCTTCAACCACACCAAGTCAGCAAAGGTGGGGAGAACGCCCACACTAGAGTGAGTGAGAAAGGTTTCTTAGGATCAGATGAAATGAGGCGACTCTTCGCAAGGCTAAATAGATGTAACATGTGGTAGACAGATTTTATTCGTGCCTAACACCTTCATGGAACTTTCACTGACTTCAAAATAGCTACAGTGAAAAGTAAGAGGAAGGCAGAAAGAGGTGAACCTCGGTTCCCCAGGTGCAACATCAGTGGCTGGCATTGTCTTATTCTCATCTTTCTATTGTCACAGGTGGTGAGCATATCTCTGCTCTACCCAGGCCCTACCTAGTTGGAAAAACAAAAAAATAACAACAGTTGATTTTTCAGTTTTTAAGAGAAATTAAAATCTCTTTAAATGGTTTAAGTAAATTACCTGAAAGTCTGCATGTTTTCACTGAGAATACATTTATAATTTTAAGACTGTAATTTTGAGAATTCTTTTTGTCAATAAGCATATTTCCAGAATGTAAGAAAACATGAGCATTCAATACCTTATCCAATCTGCTATAATGAAACTTAACCACGTTTTCTAGCTTCTAGATAAACATTACATTCACTTATCATTTTAACATTTCTCCTCTTATATAGACTGCTTTTTAAAAATCTTTCTCTTTTGCTGATTATCCATTTAAATGTATTTTTAAACTTTGCCTTAAACTTCTGCTGCCTTTTTCTGTTGCTTTTTTAAAAATTAAACCTTAGCTGACTGACTTTACAGCAATATAAAGGTATTTTTTTCTGTATGTAATTTAATATGTGTAAATAAATTTTTTTCTCCCCTAAGGACAAAAGAATAGTATTTGCATCTTTGGGTTGCCTTTTGTGTATGTCCTGTATTTTCAATTGTTATACTCATTTTAAAAAGAAAGGAAATAGAGTATGTAAACAGACAAAGAGAAAATTCAAATTAGTGAATGTTTTCAGCTCTATTAATTAAGTTGCATTCTTGAATGATAGTTGAGTAAAAAATGAAATATTTGCTTTTGGAAAATTATTGTCATGCTAAGTATTTAATTTGAAATTGTAATTTCTTAATTTCTCACAGGACTCCAAAGCTTACTACCACCTGCTGGAACAGGTGGCTCCAAAGGGAGATGAAGAAGGAATTCCTGCTGTTGTTATTGACATGTCAGGACTGAGGGTAAGACCCTGTTTTGTGTTTCGAGCTGTGTTTAAAGAATACGATGCTGCCTTTGCATTGATGGTTCCATTGACCTGTATGACCCCGACTCTGGGGTTCTGTGAGTGATATCTCTGCCTAGAGCCCTTTTAAAACCATTAAAACCTGTTAACAGTTTTGGGTAATAATTATGGGAAATTGAATCTGGAAATAAACATTGAGTAAAGAAAGAAACTAATACCAATGAAATGCCACTCACCATGCTAGGCACTTCTGTATATGTCCCATCATTTGATAGGCTCTCCAGCCCTAAGATGTATTATTACTTCCATTCTTAGGTACCTGAGTATTATTTCTGAAAATAGATGGGGTATTTATACACATAAATAAATTCTCACTTTAGTAATAAAAAAAAGGGTCCAAGATCATATGACATATTATTAGAAGTTATTTGATCCAAGGCTGCGGTTCTAGTAATAATAAAAAGAGGAATCCCCCACTTGCTGAGTTCCTCCAGTGTGCCAGGTACTCTGGGAGGCGGGTTATATACACAGCCTCTAATTCTTGCAAACATCACTCAGGTAGGTGTTAAACATAGCTGAGAAACCTGAAAGTCAGAGAAGCTAACATGGCCACAGAGATGTACCTTGCACAGCAAGGATCTAAACCCAGAATGGCTCCACATTTCATCCAGCCACAGTCCTACCTCACTACACCATTGGAGAACAGGTCTGGGCAGGAACATGTGAGTTCTTAGAAGTGTCTGGTTTGGGGGCTCCTAAAAGCAGTGAGCACAACATGGGTGTGAATGTTAAAACTTCAGTTTTACCACCACTTTAATACTGACCTTGAGAAATCACCAGACCCATTTTCGTGCTTCACTTAATATCATTAGAGTTAAATCCAACAAGTTAATTTTAAAATTAGCTCATTCCTGAATGAAAAGTAAAGCTCATAAAATGTTTAATGTGTAATGTTCTCTAGTAAAGAATCATAGTAAGGGGGTCGGCTGAGTGGCTCAGTTGGTTAAGAGCTCGCTCAAGAGTTTGAGTTCTGAGCAACAGCGGTTTGAGTCCTGGCCCGAGCTGAGCAGCCGTTGAGCTGCCAATAGGTGGCAGGATGACTCAGCTAAAAAAAAAAAAAAAAAGAATCATAGTAAGAAATAATTCCAGTTTAGGGCCGGCCGAGTGGCACATTGGTTAAGAGCTGGCTTGGGACAACAGAAGGCCCGGTTCGGATCCCACATATGAGGGCCAGTGACACTGCCCTCTACAGCTAAGATGCTGAACAACAGCTCAACCTGGAGCTGTTGTTCAATGCCTGAGTCTCCGGCATTGGCGTAGGCTGCAGCCCCTGCTGCAGTGGGTTGCCATGGGCTACCGTGTGTAGCCAGCAGCCGCAGTGAGCTGCCATCCAGAAGCCGGCGACTGATCTGCCTCACCTGGGAAGAGCGCAATGATGGTGCCAACTTGGGCCAGTGAAGCAACATCCTCCACATCTAGACTGAAGAACAAAAGGACAACAACTTGTCTGTTTCCCTTCCCCCAATTCCCCAGCGCTGTTCCCATCCCCCAATTCCCCAATTTAAAAAAAATCTTAAAAAAAAAATAATAATTCCAGTTTAAAGTTCTGCTTTCTGAAAACTCGTGCTTTCACAGGCTCTTGAGAGTTTTAAGGACAGTGGGCCATAATTCAACAAAACCTCTAGTCTTCTAAGAGTCTGCTTACAAACGACTGGAGTTTTTCTAGAACTACTTGAATAGACTTTTAATATGTTAATGAGTGGCTCTCAATCTGAAGTCTGAAAAAGCCAAGTTGATATTATGTATTTATTAGTGACAGTGGTATCTTAAATAACGCATCACATTTATTTTGTTTAAGTTGCAAGTATAACAACTCAGTGTGAGAAAGGTAGTTAGTTATATTAACCAGAAGTTCTTATTGGCAGATGTAAATATCTTTGATGAAATGAAAATAGGAATCTAATTTGTTACTTAATAAATAAACATTTTGGTAGATAAAATCTCATGAAGTCTGCAAGAAATAATGAAAAGTAAGCTAAATATTTGAAAAATAATTAAGATCCATTTAAATAATAAATTGTAGAATCTACTGAATACCTTTAGAAGTAGGACAACCAACCGTTCATCTGAAATGCTTCCGTATAGAGATGAGAGGACTTAATTGCTTAACTTCTGAGATTCCCTTTACTTGTGACTTTCTGATTTGGGGTCAGGTGAATATAAGTAATAATATGCTGTGATAAAGTGTCCGTTTGAGGTTAAGCACTAGGGTTTCAGTAAGATTCCCATTTTTTTTCCTGCTATCCATGTCTACTTTGTGTATGGAGAGCCCTGACCCAGCCTTGACCCGTCCTTTTTCACTGTAGGAGAAAGATGACATCCAGAGGGCAGAATGCATGTTGCTGCAGGCGGAGAGGCTGGGCTGCCGGCAGTTTGTCACAGCCACAGATGTTGTCCGAGGGAACCCCAAGTTGAACTTGGCTTTCATTGCCAATCTCTTTAACCGATATCCTGCCCTGCACAAACCAGAGAACCAGGACATAGACTGGGGGGCTCTTGAAGGTAAGTGGAAACCAGTTCATTACGAGTTTGCAAAAACAGTCACAATTCTAGGCAATTCAAAATCACCTCCAAAGCAAATATAAACCCATCACATGTCAGGGAAGATATGCAAACAGGTCATCAATTCTTGATGTATAACAAAGAGAATCAACAGATTAATCAAATAAATTACAACCAAGCAGGAATAATCAAATACTATTAATATTATAGCACATCCATTACACCTAGGCTTCATCCGTTATCAGAACAGTTTTAGCGAAGACAGTGCATTTAATTATCAGATGAAATAAATCCTGAGTTCCAAAAATCTAGTTTATCTACTTAATAAACTGAACGTTAATTCCTAAAGGCAAGAAGCTGCAGCCACTCATCATTTAAATATGATATGTAACTATACTAGGAGGTGCTTACTGAGGTTTTGGTTTTTGTTTTATTTCTTTGATTTTGGTTATGGGAGGCACACAATCATAGTTTGAGGCAGAATCCCTGACAGTTGTATTTTGGATATTAATGCCCTAAGATTGAACCAAAAGCATATATAGCTTTAGTCAGTTTCTAACAGGTAAGAGTGCCAAAGATGTTTACATTTTTTCCCATAATGAATTAGTCCCAACATTGAGGCAGAAAAATCAAAACAAAATTAATGTTAAATGAATATCACCAAAGGAAGCAAATCTAGATTTAAAGTATTGGTTGACCCTTTTCTGCAATGTTTCATTCTTGCTGGAAATACAAAAATCGATCTGTGTTCCAACTGCTGCATTTGTGTAGTTTGATAAATTGTGGTCAAGGGTCCATGCATTTTGTTGACTCCAAATATATATCAGGCCCTCCAACCACCCATTTCCAGCTGTCTCTAGAGCATCCCCCTTTGGGTCCTTCACTATCGCTTAAAATTCAGCATATGCAAAACAAAATTGATCCTTTCTCCTTCCCCCATTGTCTTTCTATTCTATCCTCCCTCCCATTCGCTCTTCTTTAGAAAGTTTCCATTTCCATTAATCATACCACTTTTTTCTCTTCAGCCATCAAAAGCCCTGGGTTCCATTTTGATATCTTCCTCTGGTTCACCTCTAAATGGATTAAATCAGCAAATACTAATAATTTCTCCTGCAGAATGGCTTTTCAATGGTTATTTTTCCTTTCTGCTCTTCTGGACTCTTATTAAATCATACACCAGCTATATCAGTAGGTCTTAGGGACCTCTTCCTCCACTCATCAAGCACTTGAATGTGCCCATGTGCTAATGTCAAACACTATCCACTCTGCATATTTAATTTAAATGCATATTGCCTTACAGCGGTTCTCAACCTGTGGGTCACGACCCCTTTGGGGGTCGAACGACACTTTCACAGGGGTCGCCTAAGACCATCGGAAAACAAAAAGATACTTACATTGATTCGTAACAGTAGCAAAATTACAGTTATAGAGTAGCAACGAAAATAATTTTATGGTTGGGGGTCACCACAACATGAGGAACTGTATTAAGGGGTCCCGGCATTAGGAAGGTTGAGAACCGCTGCCTTACATTGATTCTGCACACTGCTGCTAGGCACAGCACAACACTGCTTTCATTATATCTCTGCCTTGATCAAGAATTTATTATAGTAATAAAAAAAAAAGCCATAATGACTGACACTGTCTTATATATCAACCCAAATGTGCTACCTTGCACTCAAGGATCCCTGATTCTGGTTCCAGCCATTGGATGGCCTTATCTCTACATACTGCACAACACAGATACCCAAAAAGTCAGCTCCTGATGGTCACTCTCTTTGTGTTTATGTTTACGCTCTCTCCTACTCCCATCCCTTACCACCCCCCTCCAAATCCTCTCCCTTTTGCTCTTTACTATCCAAATTTTACTAGTCTTATAAGATAAAGCTCAAATTCCACTCCATCCAAATTTAGCCCAAAGTATATACTCTCCCCTATCTCAGATCAAATAGCAAATGTGTCTACCTCATATGTTAGCCCTCTAGCTCACATGATCTCTCTTTGATGCCTAAAAGTCTTGTTTTTCCAGAAAGACTGTAAGCCTTTGAGGGCCAGCTCTGAACAGTTTCCCTCATACAGGATGTTGCTCACTACTAACAGATGCCACAGAAATACTTGTTGAATTGAAATGGAAAAAATTAACACAGAATAGCAACCCTCATCCAAATCCATTAGGGTTTATTTAATTAATTTTTTTCATTCTATTTTAGTTTTTATTACAGCCTTTTTACCTAAACTTCGATAAGGCATGTTTCCTAGGGGCCTGAAAGATAACAAGTCTTCATTCATTTAGGTGAGACCAGAGAAGAGCGGACATTTAGGAACTGGATGAACTCCTTGGGCGTTAACCCTCGAGTCAATCATTTGTACAGGTAAGAAGATTTGGGGACTCATCTTAATGTGAGACACCAAGACCTTGAAAGATCCCCCAAGATTTCAAATACTGCTAATGTGTGCAATTCTCTTCACAAATTGTGTGTGCCTTGGTGAGAAAGTGGAGAAGTACCAAACTGACCTGCAAATGTTGGACATTCAGCTGAGAAATTCGTTTTCATACACCAACCTTGCTGTGGGTTTAGTACAAAACCATAACCCAGCAAAAGGAGAAATATACTACATGTTGCCAGTCTGTGATCTGCTCACAAACAGGCAAAACAATAAATGTTAAGTTTGTGGTTGTCTCCTATGCTATTTATTAGAGTCATGTTTCTTTTTCCTGGAGGCAGTGTGTTTTGGCTAAAGGGCATAAGGAGAGTCCTGGTAAGTTCCCTCAATGTCTGAGTCAGAGTTTCTTCACCTCAAAGGGTGGAGCTGCTAATACTAATTTTACCAAGTTGTGACTGTTCCTTGAGCTAATATATAAAGAAATGCCACTGTAGGCCCTTCATCAGTGCTAAGTATCTGAGAATTCTTTTGTGTTTGTTTTTGTTCAGTGACTTATCAGATGCCCTGGTCATCTTCCAGCTCTATGAAAAGATTAAAGTCCCTGTTGATTGGAACAGAGTAAACAAACCACCATACCCCAAACTGGGGGGCAATATGAAGAAGGTAAATAATGACTCCTCTGATGTTCCAGCAGGCAGGTGAAGTCACAAGCTGGCAAGAGAACCTTGTGACTACTTATCAGGAGGCCAAACTTAGATAAGTAGTGTTTATCTAGGGATTAAATTACAGTAGAGCAATCAGAAACCTGAATAGTTTTATCAAAGCAAGTCTACTGTTTCCATTGATTACTTATATGATTCCGTGTTGGGTGTCTTTAAACATTATGATGTAAAAATTTTAATTAAAATAATTAGAGCAAGCAGGGTTGCTTTTCCCCCAGCAGAATCCTTATTCTAATTTGCTAAAGAATTGGAGTTTGGTACTGACAGTTTGACTTGTACAAATAGTTTGTCTAATGTCAATGCCGTGGGAACACATTGTTTTGTAAAAGTAGCAATGGCGTTGGCACAAGCATTTCCCACCATTTCTCATCTCTGTGACTTAGTGATCTATGTGTAGCCACGTGTCAGTCCACTATGTGCACATAGGATAGAGAGTCCAGATTGTTCATGTCAATCTCTATGAATTCAGCCACTTTAGAAATATTATGGACAGGTGTCTGAGCATGGCTCCCTATTTATATACCGTGTTACAGACATGAAAGTGTTCATAATGATGAATTCATTTTGGTTTTGCACTTAGAGTACACTATGAATATTTTTTGGTGGAAATGAGAGGTTCTATTTAAGAATAGATGGAAATTTCTTTGACTGATTTAGAATCCTATAATTAGAGAGCTAGGTGAGACTTGAGAGATCATTCAGTCTGACCATATTTATTTCATTGGTGTCTTTATTTTTATTACCATATTTTATCTGGTATTTATCACCATAGAAAAGATTATATTAGATTGTTGTCCTTCCTCTTTATTAACAGCTCGAGAATTGTAACTATGCAGTGGAATTGGGGAAGAATCAAGCTAAGTTTTCCCTGGTTGGCATTGGTGGACAAGATCTCAATGAAGGAAACCGCACTCTAACATTGGCCTTGATTTGGCAGCTAATGAGAAGGTAATATAACCCAGGGGAATGGCTTTTTATTGAGTGTATTATTAACCTAGAAAAACACTAGCAAATTTTTTGGAATGTGATTTAATCTAGTAAAACTACATTTTAAGCTAAACTTGAAACCAAAAGAGTGTTTTTTAAAACATTTTTCCTGTTAAGTTTTTCTTTCTAGTTCTCTCAGTTTGTTTCAGGTATTTTAAAACTATTATTAGATTCATAAATATTTTAAATTGCTTTGTCCTCTTAATTAATCACCCCTTTTTCATTATGGAAAGACCCTCTTTATTCCCGGTAATATTCTTATCTCTGAAATCTCTTTGTGACATTCATGTAGCTACTCCAGCTTCCTGTCATGGTAATTAGTGTTAGCGTGGCATATCTTTTTCCATCCTTGTACTTTTAATTGATTTGTGATAATAACAGTCAATTAGTTTTATTTTTTGTTTGTTTGTTTAAGCTGAGCCATCCTGCTACCTGTTGGCAGCTCAGTGGCTGCTCAGCCCGGGCTGGACTTGAACCGCTGTTGCTCAGAGCTCAAACTCTTGAGCGAGCGCTTACCCAACTGAGCCACTTGGCCGGCCCAACAGCATATTATTTTTAAAAGGAGTTTTCAAATTAAGGGGGATGTATGCTACATTTACCTACATATGTGCCATTTCTAGTGCCCTTCTTTCCACGGTATAGATCCAGATTTCTATCTGATATCATTGGCCTTCTACTTGAAATATTTCTAATAGTACAGATCTGCTGATGAGGAATTAGTTCAGCTTCTACATGTCTGAAAAAGTCTTTATTTATTTTTCGTTTTCGAAAGGTATTTTTTCTCTGAGTGTAGAATTCTAGGTTGATTTTTTTTTTTTTTATCAAAGGTAGTGTTTACAGTCTTTTGGCTTTCACTGTTTCCAATGACAAATCTGTTGTAATTCTTAGTTTTCTTCCTCTGTATGTAACATGTCTTCTTTCTCAGGCCTCTTTTAAGATTTTCTCTTTATCACAGGTTTTAAGTCACTTGATGTAATGTGCTTTGGTGTCTCTCATGCTTAAGGTTTGTTGTGTTTCCTGAATCTGTGGGTTTATAGTTTTCATCAAATTTGGAATAATTTTGGCCTTTATTCCTTCAAATATGTCTCCTGTACTTTCCCACCCTGTTTTGGGGGCGACTCCAGGTACACGTGTATCTTTGGTCATTTGAAATTGTCCCAGAGTTCATTGATGCTGTATTCATTTTTCTCTTCACTGTTTCCCTTTTTTCTCTGTATGTTGCATTTGAGGTAATTTCTATTGCTTTGTATTCAAACTCACTACTTTCTTCTGCAATGTCTAGTCTTCCATTAATCCCATCCAGTGTGTATGTTTATCCCAGACATTATAGTTTGCATGTATAAAAATTTGATTTAGATCTTTTTGACATCTCCAATACTCTTTCCTCTACCTTCTTGAACATGTAGAATATAATTACAATAACTTATTTCTAGGTCTGTTTCTATTCATGGATTTTTATCCTCATTATGGGTCATATTTTCCTGCTTCTTTGCATGCCTCCTAATTTTTTATTGTATGTGAGACAGTGTGACTTTTACCTTCATGTGTGCTGGATATTTCTGTTTTCCTTGAAATAGTCTTGAATTTTGTCATGGGATGCAGTTAAATTACTTAAATGCAAGTGATCCTTTGAGGGTTACTTAAAACCTTAATTAGTCTTGAGCTAATTTTGTATGTCAATACTGAGATCATTTCTCCTGAGTACTTTACTTGATGCTCCATGTATCATAAGATTCTTCCACTCTGACTGGGGGGAACCAAATTATTTCCAGCCCCAAGAATTGTTCTGCCGATTCATTTCTGACGGTTCTTTTCCCAGCTTCTCGCAGTTTCCTTGCATGCATGCACTGAGTTGTACCCAGTTAAAGACTTGAGTCAAACCCTCTGAAGATCTCTGGAGCGTCCTTTCTAGATGACTCTGTGCTTTACAGGCAGCTCTCTCCTCTCTGGTATCCTGTCCCACAAATGCTAGTCACTTTGGCTTCCTTGAGTTCTCAACCCCTCCTTCCAACTCAGGGGGTTCTCCATGCTCTGTTTGGGTTCTCTCTCCCTGCACAGCAGACTGGAAACTCTCCATGCAATAAGCTAGGACAATCTTAGAGCTCACCATTTTGGTTTTCCTTCTTTCAGGGACCACTGTTTTGTGCTTCCACCTGTCCAATTTCTGAACATCAATGCTCCATCTGTTTTTTTCACTGTGTTTAAGCAGAAGGGTAAATCTGCTCCTTGTTACCCCATCATGTCCAGAAGCAGAATTTTCTGCTAGTTCTTTTTAAAAAAAACTTCAGATATCTTTTAGAGCTGAGTATAAACTTGATTAATATGAGAGCTATATGATGATCTTAGTAAACAATAGTGGAATGTAATAAGATATACAAATAAAAAATAAATTGTAAGAAAAATAAGCCATTTTTGGTACACAAGTATTCTTAGAAGAATTTTAGAGAGCAAATCTGTAAGTATAAAACAGTTCCTTTTAAATGGTTTGCTCTTCCCCTGTACTGATAGCTCTGAGCAGGCAGAAGTCTTACATCACTTAACCGGAGCCTGTGTTAGTGTGACTTAAATCAGTTTTCTACCTGGAAGGAAGCTCCAGAAACCACATGTCGCATTATCTTATGTCTAACAAGGTAATGGCAACGACAAGGTGTGTGGTGTCCCTAGGCAGGTCAGCCTTATTGCCAGGCTACTACTGTCTGCAGATCCTGCTATTCATAATGGTCCTCAAAGTAATTATGTCAATGTTTCCAGGTGTTGTAGGGTAATTAGAAGAAGCGATCACAATAGACTTCACTACCTGACTCACATTTGCTTTATCAAGTGCTCTATTACCCATTTCTAAACTGGGGTCTCTTTGAAGATTAAATGCTGGTGTCATAAAACTCCTCTGGTACAGACTACTCCAGAGCTAAAGAAACTTCAACTCTATCTACTACTTTACTTTATGTATCTAGAACATTACTGAAAGTTCCTAAGGTCCATTCTCACCAATGTATTTTCAGAAACTATTTTTGAACTATTCTCTATTGTCCTTTACATGTGTTTTTAATTCTGAGCAGACTGGCTTTTGCTACTGATTGCTTTAAAAATGAAAGCAAAAATCTTTTTTAGTTGTGAAAGTTAAATTGACTTCTGGGTTTGAATATAAAATAATCTTTCCTATTTTCTATTTTAATGATTTAAAAAACTCAGGCCAACTTTATTCTGCTTTGAACTTCATAAGATCCGAAAATCACCTTGTATTATAATCTCTGTTGTGGAAGTTTTATAAAAATGTGGCCCAAAGTAATACTTTACGGCATATCTATATCTATATCTATATCTATATATCTATATATATATATGTGATATCATATATATATGTGAGATATATATAGATATATAGATATAGATATATATAAAATAAGTCTAGCCTGCTGCTGCTGTTGCCACCTGGTTAATAAGTTAATATTTCTTGTGACTGTTTACTATATAAGAATTATGCATGTAAAAAAGTAGAGAGAGAAATACATTACTGTTGAAGGTGATGAAATGACTAATAATTATGTAAATGCCACCAGAAGGGAGTTTTTTCTCTGTGTGCTGCACATTAACAGACCTATTAAATTTATAGCCAGTTGTAGCTGGAATTTATTTCATTGGATTGCACAGATATGCTAATTTGGTCATTTATCTGGGCAATAAATGGTATGTCATTTTCCCCCCCTAAGAACAAATGAGAGATGTGTGCTGCAACTTCCTTTTCCCCTTCAGTAACCTGGAAATCATTCTCAAATTGGAAAGCTGGCAAATATTGGGTTGTCAGAAAAGTCATGACACATTTTTGCAACAAAAAAACATAGAAAAAATACATCATGACTTTTCTGACAACCCAATAATGGTTGCATAAATTTGGAGGCAAAAGCCCAAAGCAAGTAGGCTGCATTGTGGGCAGACAGGAATTCTGGTTAGACTCCAGCAAATGAACAAAGTGGCAAATGAGGGGATTTTCCCCAAATCAAACAGGCTGTGGACAGTGAACTGGGGATAGGTTCTTGAAAAACCAAACACCAAGGTTTGTCCTTCTGGTTCAAATGTTAAGTAAATAAAACAAGTGTTGGAAGTCAGGAAACCAAACAAATAATGACCACAGCCCGTCCAATACCACTCACACACGTACATGCCATCAACCCTTTTGTTGAATGAGGCACTGGCAAAGCTGGGGCTCACGATGCTGTTTCATTTTGACACAGGGCTTTTCAGCGTAGCACAGTTTGGCAAACACTGGTGGTATTGGGATCTTGTCTAGAGGGTTCCATTTAATAATAGTACAGTTGCCCCCAAACATGTTTGACAATAATGGACTATTTCACAAGAAAAATCGTAGGTAGACACAGACCAAATGATTTCTATTTTGAATTTTGTATCTGCGGTTAGTGCTTAGAGCTGAAGCTCTAACCTAATTCTACCCTTTCTTCCCTTTGTTGTTATCATTGTACTTGTAAACAGGTATCTGACTCCATGTTAAGCCTCTTCATCTCTCCTGAGGTGGCAGGAGGACAACTCTGTGCCACCATGAAGGATTGTTCTCAGACCCCTGAATGCAACCAGCTGCCTCCACTATTTTCTGCATCTAAGTTTCCCCGTCCTTTAGTAAAGTCAAAATGCATTGTGTCTGTCCACTTGAGAGTGTCAACAAAGTAAGCTGGGACTCTTGACGAAGAGAAGTGAGAATTCAGTCCTGAGATGAGTGAAGCTGCTAGAAGATTAAACTTAGTTTGTTTTCATCAGGCTATATATTTAGACATGCCCAAGGAAGCAAGCACTAACCTACCATTCCTTAATGAGTTTAGTAGGCAGAAATGTTTACATGTTGGGCAGCCAGTTAGCTCAGGTGGTTAGAGTCCAAACTCATAACACCAAGGTTGCTGGTTCAATTCCCACGTAGGCCAAGGAGCTGTGCCCTCCACAACTAGATTGAAACAACTACTTGACTTGGAGCTGATGGTTCCTGGAAAAACACACTGTTCCCCAATAAAATTTCTTTAAAAAAAGAAAAATAAATGTTTAAATGTTATAGTAGATGCTAATAACTGAGGATACATGCTAACTATCAAGAAACAAGAAGCCAGTCATAAAACATCATCATTTAAAACAAATCAAAACTAAGCTCTTTTTCCAAACTAGGGATATTTTGAAAATCTACCTGGACCTTATTGCATTTGTACTCATTAGTCCTTACTTAGCATTTTGGTCCCATTTTGGGGCCCAGACTAAGCATTACTCATCTTTACGTTCTCCTTGCTTTCTCTGGGAGAAGCCACTCTATTTATTTCACCCACCACTCCAGTCCTCCATTTACTAGATGCTGAATATATACTAGGCACTCTGCCAACCCCTGAAAACACCATGAACAGGGTTATGGATTCTGTCTGAGGGGTCATGGTAGGCAGACAGAGCCAGGCACATCAATTCCATCAAAAGTTCTGGGAAGCAGGTTGGAACTAAGTGTAATAATGATTGGTGCACGCTATAGGTTGGGAAAATGATTCTTAAGCTAGGGATCGTTCAAAGAATTAGAAATTGTTTGCCAGAGAACATAGCTGAGTCAAGGAGGCAACGAGGCAGGAGACAGGAGGATGCATGGTGTGGTGAGGGAGCTGCTGCTGGTTCTGTGAGGTGGGAGCATGAGTGTGTGTGTCCTCCAAGCGATAAGGCTGGGATGAGAGGCAGGAATAAGAAATCAGAGATCCACTGAAAAGAGACACTAGGGCCAAATTGTGAAGGGCCTCATGGGCCATTCTAAGGAATTTGACCTGTATTCTGTGGGCCATGGGAAGTCACTTTAAATGACATGACCAGAGCTGTATTATAGAAAGGTAATTCTATGAGGAGGAAAGACAGAATGAAAAGGAGCCAGTTGACTTGAGGGAGTCTGAGGAGTATACTTTAGAGGACTTTGATGTCAGATTGGTGAACATGAATATATGAAAATATATATATATATCTGCAGAGGCCCTTTTCCTACCCACCTACAATGATGGGAAGGTGCTATAACCTGGAGGAAACAGGGTATCATTCCTATTTCAGAGATTAAACTTGCAGCCCATGTGGAAAATTGTGGGATAATTGTGTTTTTCATAGAAACAGTGACTGGAAGAGGACACCTGATGGCTTATGTAAGCAGAATCCAGGTACTCAACTGGAGGGTGACCTCATTTAGGTAGGCCCTCCCTCCAGACTTAATGGCAGTATACTTCAGTTTCAGAGTGCACAGCAGCACATTGAAACCCGAGCCCTGAAGGCCTTTCAAGGGTAATTTGACCCTCTTCTGCAAGCCTGAGCCTTGAGGCCCACAAACCTGCCTAACTGCTTGGCTTTCTGCTGTGTATTCCCCTTTCAGAGGGAGCAGCTTTAGGAAATGGTGGACCTCCTCTGTGAAATTTTAAGAGCTTGGAGCACCTTCTTAAAAAATGTTTCCCAAACAAACCCAGTTCTCCTAACAGTATGCCTCTAATGTGACTCTTACTCTCAGGCCGGAAGTTAACTTTGGTTTCTATTTTAAAGTGATCTTCAGAGTGAGGTATTCCTAATATTTCTGCTTCTACGATGTATAAAGGAAATTCGCTTATTTTTGTCCTTCAATATGTTGGTTACTTGGGCTTTTCTAACATTGAATTGTTCCTTGATTTTTATGGTTCCTTTAAGAAAAGCGTTACTGGTTCAAATCTTTTGGTTCATTTTCCTTTCCTTGCTTCTTTTCTCATCTGCATTCTCTTCCTACCCAGAACAATGGTATTGCATAGAAGGGGTTTGCTCTGCACCTCACTCTAACAACCACAGAGTTACATTTTAAGTTATTCTAAAAGCAACTAATGTATGTATATTTTCCTTTTCCCCCCCACTAATGTAGTGGTGTCCAGGTTATCTTCTGTGACATACCTAGCAACTTTCTGTGATACTGAATTCTTTAGCAAGTTTTCTCCAGAAATCATTCTTGATTTTGTTCAGGTACACACTGAATATTCTGGAAGAAATTGGAGGTGGACGGAAAGTCAATGATGACATTATTGTCAACTGGGTGAATGAAACATTGAAGGAAGCAGAGAAAAGTTCATCCATCTCTAGTTTCAAGGTAAAATGTTTAGTCTACTGCTTGTGACCACCTGAGTTCTATGCTTCAGGTTATTGTTTTCTCTCTATTTAAAAGTGACCATCAGTATGAGGTTTTGAGGCTCCCCCTCTAATTTTAATTTTGCTTGATTGACCCATTGTTGTTTTGATGTTCATAAGCCATTTAATTGACAAATTTATTTCACTTTTGCCTGTAATCATTAATTTTAAAAACCCATAATTTTTTTACACGCCATTTCAGCCATTGTTCTTCCAAAGTAACATAAAATATGATAATTTTTAAATGTGCACAGCTTTATGATTCATATTGTTAACATAATGCTGGTGATATGTAAAATGCTAAAAGATTTACCATATAGTATTTTCTGAGGAAAAGCAGTTTGTACTTGTATCCAAATCCCACTTTTATTAATAATAGCATTATCTTTTATTAAATTTCTTAGCTCATGTTTCACACATTAACTGGATCCTGCCTCAAGGAACCTGTGCACTTGATCCATGTTGTAATGTTTGTGCCATCTTCACTGCATTTTCTTGTTTAAAGGTCAAGATTACTGGGAGGGACCCCTTCAGAGTTGTATTAACAGGGTCGGTGAGGCATTCATCATGACATCAATCCTATGCTTCCAAATCAAGAAAAAATTAAAATCTTTCCCCACTAGAAAGGGCAAAAGGCATCTCTGGGTTGGGCTGTACCAGGAGTGCCCACTCCCAGTGAACGCATCACAGATAACAGCCACCTCCGTCCCCGCCCCACCCCAGTTTACCATTCCATCTGGATTACTGAGCCGAGATAGGAGCGAAGGCTGGTAACAGATGTGAGCAAGTTCTTCCAGAAAAAGGTTTGGAAAGGTGGTGAAGAACAAAGGGGAAAGGCACACTCCATGTGCTCTGAGTGTCAGGGGCTCCTCATTTGTAATGTCTCATTTCATCTTCACAGACATTGTGAAGTCAGCTTTTTCCTGTTTTCCTCATTTCATATGTGAGGAAACTGGAGCTCATGTAACTCCTGAGATTAGGGCTAGTGATTGCCATAGATGGTCCATCAGTGAGGAGACAAGTGTCTTTTATCTGCAGCTGAGGTTGTAGAACAGGGTGTATCTATAGGTCACCCAACCATTACTGCGAAGTGACCGGTTAAGTAGCCCAGGGGAGCATCTCTCTGTAAACAGCTGCCCCTGAAGCCCATTACGTTCCCCTGAGACTTCTGGGGTGTTCTTGTGAGGATTCCCTGTTAGGAATGTTTGACAATTCTTTTGCACCTTGTTTCTCTCTGTGCTAACTTTCTCCTGTCCTCTCACTATGTCATTTCAGAATTGATCATGTAAATGGACCACAAAAGGAAAATTTCAAATTAACCCCACATTGCTTTAAAGTGAAACCCTTAAAAAAGGAACACAATCCACTTTTGATTAACCATTGTGGAACTATTCCTCATCCCCTCCTCACCTTTCTGTGCTGCCAGTTGCTGGCCATTTCTCTGCCTGTCAGCACCTTCACAAGATTGTGGGCAGAGAAAGAAGGCGAAACTCAAATCTCTGCATTTTGCTTCCCTTGGGCTTCTTCACCAAAAAATTCTGTGGAGATAGAAGCTCAGGATAATGGTGGAAATTAGATTGTGATTATATGTTGATTTTAATTTTGTGGTAGTTCTTGTAGTACCTATGAGTAAATAAAAATGGACCCATTATATTTTTTTAAAATATTATTCCGCCTATACAGAGGACCAGTGCTAGAGACCTAGCATCTTACAGTGTCCTCTGCTTTGTTTCTTGCCTGGAATTGATTCTGATTTGGATCTTCAAGGTATGAAGTGTTTGGACTTGACTGTGTTAAGATGGAGACGAGCAGTTGCCTCTCCATGTCTGCACTCACAGGTCCCCGAGAGAGGAGCATGGATGTTGCAGAGTTTTATGTGTTCACGACTTAGAAACAGTCACAGCTCTAGGTGTGACCATCAAAATGTTTACAAAT
This sequence comes from Hipposideros armiger, assembly GCF_001890085.2. Taxonomy (NCBI): domain Eukaryota; kingdom Metazoa; phylum Chordata; class Mammalia; order Chiroptera; family Hipposideridae; genus Hipposideros; species Hipposideros armiger. The sequence continues at coordinate 1,536,834 of NW_017731637.1, read as the reverse complement.
GCCAAAGAACGAGCCCGCGATTTTAAGTCGAAATACCTGGGTTCAAATCCCAGCTCCACCACTTATCAGCAAGTCACTTAACCTCAGAAACTGCCTTTACTTACTGTAAATTAAATTTTGATGCCCACATCTGTGTTGACAAGTGAGTTAACTTACTAAAAAGTGATGAGCAAAATATGACACCAATATTAGTTACTGTCATTGCATTTAATAGCATAATTGCCATCACTGTCTCCCTGGACCTATGGACTCTTTTCTTTCCATGAGGTCCCCAAGAAAGGAGCATCTACTGAAGTTCCTATCTATCTGAGCTCTTATCACTATCCCTGCCCATCACCTCTGGGATGTTCCCCACAAAATGAAGCCAGGTTTCTCCTAATTGGTCTCTTCTTTCTGGTTTCTTTTTCAAGTCATCCCTTCCTCTACTCATAACCAGTATAACACTAAACATACTATATTTCAAGCTCTCTACTTTTCTCTAGTTGTGCTTTCTTTCATTCACTCACTATTTGAGAATGACTCCCTGCCCCTTGGCAGATAATGGGTTTCCTCTCCTTAGTAAGCCCAGGAAGCTACTGATGCCTCTATAGAAACTACAGTTGATTTGAAGCACCATGTATAACACTGTGGCATTTCCCAGACCAGGCTATGTATATTTCATATTTTAGAGGAAAGAACCACCCACTCCTTGAGCAAAATAGAAGTAATTTGGGGGCATACTGATAAAACTCACCGTTCTCTCTGTGCAGGACCCAAAGATTAGTACAAGTTTGCCCGTTCTGGATCTCATCGATGCCATTCAACCAGGTTCCATTAACTATGACCTTTTGAAGACAGAAAATCTGAACGATGAAGAGAAACTCAACAATGCCAAGTATGTAAAAAAACCTGAGGTCAGGGAGGGAAGGACCCAACTGGCAACTGCATACCTATAAAATCCATTGCTCGTGCCTTTGTGCAAACACTTTACTTTTCCTATTGATGCTTTTTTCTTTTCATGACTTGTGTCCCATCTTCGTTATTTTAGATATTGTGCAATAGTGGTTTAAGTCTCCTAGTGTTAGAGGGAGCGAGATAGAAAACAACAAAAACATGCTTCCAATTGATAAGCAAGTCTATAGTTTCATAAAACCAATTTTATAATCATAATCTATAGGAGATTTTCTAAATAAAGTTTGTACTTGGCAGGCCTGAATATAAACAGCCTTTTTGTGAATACCCATAGATATGAATGAGCAGGAGTGGGTTCAAGATCAGGGTCTTCGCCAGCTTGGAAGCAGCTGCCATTTGCTTTACAGTGCAGAGAGTGAGTGTCAGCAGACTAAAGTCTGTGAGCCAGATTTGGCCTGTTGTCTGCTTTTATAAATAAAGTTTTATTGAAACACAGCCATGTTTATTTATTTATATATTTTCTATAGCTCCTTTCCTACTGCAATGGCAGAGCTAAGTTGTTGTGACAAAGCCCACAAAGTCTAAAATATTTACCATCTGGTCCTTTATGGGAAGTTTGCTAATCTCTACTCTAGAGAGGTGCCTTTCTCAGAACAAAGTGTATTACTTTCCTTGGGCTGCCGTAATAAAATGCCACAAACAAGGTGACTTCCCTGAAATTTATTCTCTCACAGTGTGGAGGCTTCAAGTCCAAGATCAAGGCGTCAGCAGGTTTGTTTCCTTCTGAGGGATCTAAGGGAGAATCTGTTCCACACGTCTCTCCTACCTTCTGGCGTTGGTCAGCAATCCTTGGCTTATAGAAGCATCCCTCCACTCTCTGCCCCCATCTTCACATGGCCTTCTCCCCTGTGTGTCTGTGACTTCACATGGCTGTGTTCCCTCTGTGTGTGTGTCTGCATCTCTTCGCCTTTTTTCATAAGGATACCAGTCATACTGGATTAGGGCTGCAAACTATTCCAGCATGGCTTCATCTTAACTAACTACATCTTAAACAATCCCATTTCCAAATAAGGTCAGAATTTGGGGTGCTAGAAGATAGGGTTTCTACATATCTTTTTGGGGAGACACAATTCAACTCATAACACAGGTTCAGAATAAACAAGTGACTAGTGCCCAGCAGCCCTGATACACACACACACACACACACACACACGGTGCCAAAAAATGTATACACATTTTAAGAAAGGAAAAAACTTGAAATTGTAATACTCAATATATACTGATAACAAAAAATGAACACAAGTCACGTTTGACTTCTGCAATTACAAGAAGTACTCAAAGTGGTTACCATCAGTGTCCAGACACTTCTGATGACAGCGAACTATTGCTTGAGCAACAGTGACCAAAGTGTCCACTTGTATACATTTTTTTGGCATCCCCAGTATAGCCTAACGGTGCACTTCTCTCTATTCCCAATTGGAAAAGTGGGAAACTCTGTTTCAGGTATGCTGGTATTTAGCACAATCTAATGGAGAGAATATAAATAATTACATGAATTACAATAAAGTGTGATGGGTGGTATGCAAAGGGGAGTACAGGGTGCTACAAAGCAGACAGGGAGGAAACTGAAGCTCTGCAGAGCAAATACCATCCATGCTGAGATGGATCGGAAGGACAAGTAAGGAGGAGTTAGACAGGTGAAGGCTGTAAGAAGAATACTTCAAGCAGAGGGACAAGCATGTATGAAGACCCAGAAATTTTTTAAAAAGACCTTAAAAAGACCTTGAGGCTACATGATCACGAGGGATGTGATTAGTTTTAAGGAACTTGCCCAAGGTGTTACACCTATTAAGTGATTCTGCTAAGAGTCAAAGTCTGACCTCAGAGCCCCAGCTCCTAAATGCTATCCTGTAAGGTCAAGATACACAATTACTTAAAAAATGGGTAAAAGAAATTATACAAAATTCTAAAAATGCTTATGGTGGCAAAGTTGTGCATGATATTTTGAAGTTCTATTTTCTAATTTTTAAACAATTTTCCCTTTCTATATTGTAATGAAAAATACATTTTATTTCATTAATAATGAATATAGAGGAAGTGGTTGAGAGATGGATAAGGAGAAAGAGTGTGGATTATTCCAGCCTGATGCTCTTAATTTAATTTGATCCATAAACTAAGAGTAAAGTTAGTTTAGGGGAGCAGAGAGAGTCATGGGGCCTTAGGTGGAATGGAGAACCTCTGGAGTAGCCATTGTGAGAAGTTACTAGATAATAAATGAAGTTGATGGAGGGACTGACAGGTAATAATATGAGCTCATTTGAAAATAGATTACAACTAATAAAAATTGTTTTCATATAACTATAAATAAAGCACTAATGTTCTGATGTAGCTATGATTATTTTATGTGAAAAATGTGTAGTATAATACTCTAGCTATTCCATTATTATAGCAACTTAAATATATATATATATATATATATACACACACACACACACANACACACACACACACACACACACACACACACACACACACACACACACACAAGGGTTAGAATGGGACAAGGAATAAAAGAGTTGATGTGGAAGGTCCAAGTATTATAGATGCATTTTCCCTTTTTTTCCTTGTAAATATGTTTCTGTCATTGAAATATGGTCTGCACACTTTTTCTAGCACACATTCTTGTTCAGTTTGATGACTTTTCTGCTGCTCTATAGCCCAAGACAATACTCATGGTGTAGGCATCAAACGTGGCAAGAGCTAAGAAGACCTCTAAGGACAAGTAATAAATTCCATAGGCTAGACAGCAAGTCTGATGGAGTCAGGAGCTTTGTGGAACCCAGATTTGCCCCCCCCCCAACAGTGGGAGGATGCCAGTGACTGGCTCTAGTCATACCAGGAGTGTTGTATATAGTATATCGAAGTATACATTATATAAAATGACTATAACTGTGATCCTGAGGGGTCCCCCTTTATACTTTTGTTGCTCTGGTTCTCCTCATTCTTCCTCTTTTTTCCCCCTCTAGGTATGCCATCTCTATGGCTCGAAAAATTGGAACAAGAGTATATGCCCTTCCGGAAGACCTGGTTGAAGTGAACCCCAAAATGGTCATGACAGTGTTTGCCTGCCTCATGGGGAAAGGCATGAAGAGAGTGTAAGGCCCAGCGGGTGAAGCTGGAGATGGCACACTCATTCCTGACTGCTCAGCAACAGATATTCCCTGGAAGCACGGAAACAATTCAAGCCATTCCAAAGTTTTCAACTTGGTGACATTATACAATATTCCAAAAAGTATATGCTTGTTCAGCCAGGTAGCCTCTCCTATATTTAACAAAAAGTGATTCCTTCTTTGCAGAAGACCCAATGTCTTACAAATATTTTTTTACTGAATTTATTGCTACTTTGAAAATCTAGAGGAAAAAAAGAACTTATTTTCCAGACATTGTTCCTGCTTCCTGCCGTTAGTCAAGCATAGAAGCCGCGGTGTTTTTAATTTTAACATACTCTTTCAAACCAGCTTAATGTGGTTGCATTTTTGTTTAAGATGAGGGCCATCAGGGGGATCATCAAACCAGTTTTAAATCCTGTTTCTGAAGGCCAACATTTGATATGTCCTCTCTTTTTGTCCTCCTCCTGCATTCCGTCTCCCTGTGACATTGCTTTCCACCCTCTCAAAACTATGCCTTCTCTAGCCCACCTCTGTAGGCCATCCTCACCTCTGAGCCATATAGAGCATCTGACAAATCAGTCAGGCTGTTGGGGTCCCAAGTGTCTCTGGTAACCTACAGACATAAGACTCCTCATCAGAGCTTTTCCTCAGAACTATGGTCTCACATGTTATGTTTTGTTTGTTCAGCCAATAGGAAGCCCTCTGGTTTTTACCCTAGGATTTGGGCTCAGACCAGATGTAATATCTTGAATACTGTGCCTTCAGGTAGATTCTTACCTCTTAGTTAGATCCAAGGAGTGTGTAATTGAGCAGCAAACCACGAGGGGGCAGCGTGGAGTCATAACAAAGCAGCCATCTTTTGACATGACCTCTCCAAGTATTTAGTGCTGCACATTAGACCTAGTTATTGTGGAATGGCTAAATATCTGGTGACTGGGAACAATCCTGCTCTGCTTTCATTTGCTCTTAGATCTCAGTGTATCTGATTGCTGCCAGGCCATATTATCAATGTTTACTTTTTTGATACTGTAGAAGCTTTTTGCCACCCCCAAACTCCCAGGGGGCAATATGTGCCAATGAACAGGCCCCCACCTCATCCCCCGTCTCACACACACACACACACACACACACACACACACACACACACACACCCCTACACCTACCTAGCCTTACCTAGTCAGATGTCAAGCTGGATAAGAACTGCCTGAGTTGCTTTACTAATTTACTGGATATTTAAAGAATTCCAAAACAAAACCAGAGGAACAGTGTGAATTTAAGCAACCATAATAGATTATACAATTTCCATGAAAACCTACCAAAGGCTAAACAGCAGCAGAGTGTTGTGACCCAACAGTAGACTTCCTCATGCTAAAAGGGCTCATCAATGCGGCACCTTCTTTAGGGGTGGTATGTAATGGAACTTAGCCATTTTTCAAAGCAATTGAAATGCATCGCCCTTCATCTGCGCCTTGGCAGTGGTCTCAGGAAGCCAATAAATGGCTTCTCCTGGTCCATAACCTGTATTTCTGCAGCATCTGAATGCAAAGTGGCTGGCTTTGTCTTAATCTGCACTTAACATAGCCTCAGATGATTCTCCTCCATCTGCTTCCAGGAAGAATGTTACTGCCTTAATGGAAAATGAAGATAAAATCATGTTCAAGATGTCTCTAAATAAAATGTTCCTTATATTGGATGTCTTTTGAAGGTTTCATAACTTACTAATTCATTCAGCCAACATGTACTGAGTGCCTAATATGTGCTAGGCACTGTGCAGGGTTTTGGGAATATGCCCATATATGAAATAGGCATTGAGCTAAGCCAATCAGAAAAGACAGGTGTTCAATAAACCAACTAACAGGTGTGATAAGTGATTATTAATAAGGCAAGGTGAGACTGGAGCTTATAACAGAGGAAACAGTCTAAGGAGAAATATTCCGGCTGAAAACTGAAGCATACATTGGAGTTAGTTTGACAAAGAGAAGGATAAAATTAAAGTTGAAACACAAAACCCTCAGAAACTCATTGAACCCAGTTGTGAACAAAAGCCAGGCTTGGGGATTGATGCAAAACGACTTTTGGAGTGATTTGAGAAGGAATCTTTTGGGCTGGCAGTGCCAGGGGTCTCCTCGACAGCCTGTCTGGGCCTCACTTTGTCAGGTTGAGGTGGGAGAGGGGTGTAGGGGGAGGGAGGTATGCTGAGGAATTCTGCTGCGACCTGCTTCCTACCTGGTGGGCTGCTGTGACAAAAAAGCATCTACTTGGCACAGTCACATTCTGACCTGCAGAGGAGCCACACACACCCACGGCCGCTAGGAAGCAGGGCTTTTGTGGTAAAGCCTGCGTCCTGGCTTCAGCAGCAGCTTTTTGGTGGTGGCACTTTCCTGGTCAGAATGGTCCTGCAACTTCTACACTTAGGAGGTACTGCCTTCCCTACATATCTAGAGGTTACAGGTATTAAGTGTTTTTTGTGCAGGACTACGCTGAACAGGTTCAGGATAGCGGGGTAAGTGCTCTCAGGGAAGGGAAACTGAGACTCTTGGAGAAGAAGATAAAGGAATACAGCAGTCTAAGCATGATTATTTTTCTAAATTTGAAAGTTTATTGTTACATATTATATAGTCCAAGTATGGCATTAGAAATTAAAATTGTACTGAAGGGTCTACAATGGAAGGTAGGCCCCCTTCCCACCCCCAGTGTCTAGTGGTAGGTTTGAAGTTGGCTCATATCAGCTCTCTGAAGCCAGTTTTGTGAGCCTATTGTTAAACCATTGTTCACTTGAATTATATCACAGATATAATCAAACTCTACAAATAGGTTTATTTTTAATCTCTAGAGAGCTAGTTTATCTACCCACCACTATCTCTGTCCTAGTCCTCCAGTTCCCCTCCTAGTCAGCAACTACTGTTAACATTTTTTTTGTATCCTTATAGACATATTCCCTGCACATATTATACACACACACACACACACACACACACACACACACACACCTTTTTTATTACAAATATTAGCATACTACACACATCATTCTGAGTCTCGCTTTTTTCGCTTAACATCATATCTTGGAGATTGTTCCACATTGGTACATACAGACCCACTTCAATTTTTTCAACAGGTGCTTAGTATTCTATTGTATGGGTGTGTCAAACTATATTTAATCAATGGCTTATAAATATTTAAGCTGTTTCAATAGTTTGCCTCCGCAACTAAGGCCACAATGAATAGCAACATACTCATTTCTTGTGCACAGAATGTTAATTTTAATTTCACAGATACTTAATCAAGTTTCTGTCCTTGCAAAAGTATTGAACATTAGATAGTAAAACATAGATCCTCTTAAGTTTCCTCAAATTATTTGACAAAGAACCCAGAGCTGGGCAACCCCTCAAGCTGATCCCAACTTCTCCATTTTTTGTCTAAAGAAGCACATTAATCCATCAAGGAAATAATGTGCATACATACACACAAAACATAACAAGAAACAATATGATAAACAGCATAACAAATTTGTAAATAAAATTTGGGAGTTCAGGGGAAAAATTAACTCCGAATGAAGGATTCACAAAAGTTTTGTTCTGACCTTTGGTCACTTGGATTAAATGCTGGCGGTGCTTTCTTAGTGAACTTGACATTGTTTTGAGCAGTACATCCCTGCCAGCCTCATGATCCAGAAGTCACAACTAATGCTCAAAACAAGTTAGCAGCGTTGACTGAGCCTCTTGTGAAATCTAGTTACTTTCACAGTTTCCTAATAAAATTCCAGTAATTAAACTCTCAGCTGCCAAAGACTGCTCTTTACTTAGTGTCCTTGTTCCTCATTTCTGAAAGACAGAGTTTACCAATTGAGTGTATGCATGGGTGACGAAAAAATGTGTAAATGTTTTCTCTTGTCTAAAGTCTACATCTATTTAATAACCCACCGTATGTGAGGCATAAAAACATAGTCTAGTTAGTACCCACTGTCTTACCATTAACAATTCAGGGACAGGCTGGCAAAATGGTAGTTTTATGTTATCTGGTATGTCAGAATTAGGGAGCTCCATTTAAACAAGTACCACGTGGTGTTTGTTAAAACACAGATTTCCCAGATACCCTCTTTAAATCCAATGCCTATAAGGCTAGTGTGCCCTAGAGTCTGCATTCTCCACAAATACCCTAGGAGATTCTATGACTCACAAACCACCTTGGAGAAGCACTAGTCCAGACCAGCTGTTCTCAGCCCTGTCTTCACATTAAAATAATCTCAGGAGCTTTAAAAAATGCTGATGCCTATCCCCTTCTTCTGAGGTTCTGATATAATTGATCTGAGGTGCAACCAGGGCAGCCAGATATTTAAAAGATCCTTAAATGACTCTAACATGCAGTCAAATTTGAGAGTGGGTGGTCTATACGCTGGGGTAGTCTTCAAAGGGCAGGACAGGGTGAAGCATCCTAAAAACAAGAGAGAAATAAGAGGGAGTGGCGATTTAGAAAGAGAGAATGAAGGGATGGAAATTTCCAAAGGCAAATCTTGCTTTCTTCACAATTTAACCATCCAGTCAACAAGCGTTTGCCTGTCTGGGTGCCATATAACCCTCTTGATGTCCCAAGTCCCCATCTTTCTAGCCAAAGCAAGGGAATGGGACCTCTGGACAGAGTTCTCTGCTTTCAAGCTTCAAGTCCCCTTCTCAATGGATACTGAGATGGCATCTTCCTTCCCCGGGAGGAAAACACAAGGGGCCAGATATGCCAAAACAGCTTTATAAAGCTGTTTCACTCTCCATGAATGAAAATGACAGAGAATGTGTGGAGGAAAAAAAAACATTTATGAATTATGTGTCTTTGACACCTCCCAAGATTATGCAGTTTTAATAACCAAACGATTTTGAAGACTTGTAAATGTAAGCTGCACCTGAACTCATAATAAAGCATAATTAAACTGATTGACTCTCTCAGCACTTACCTAACAATAAGCCTGAGATGCATATCCAAGTCAGGCCAACCAAGACTGCAGTGGCATTTGCCCTTATCCTTAGACACCCCCACTTCCCTCCCTCACCCCCCAATTGAGAGAAAGACAAAACAGAGCACTCCTCACAGGAGAGGTGATATTCTTAAGCACAGGGTTAGGGCTTTTGAAGAAATACCTATTATTTTTGCCTCCTAATATTCCAATTTGGCTGGAGAACAAATGTACAAATTAGCCGGGTCCCGGGGGCCATAATTCAATCAGATAAGCCCCCAGGACTAGATTGCCTTCTGGGGCAGTGACTCCTCACCTACCTCTCTGGGAGCAGCAGAGAAAGAGGACCCGCTGTCCCCAAGGTCATGAGGAGCTGGGTAAGGCTCTGGGCAGACATGTTGGCCCCTGTCAGCTCCCTTCCTGGTTCATCTTTTTAATATGAATGGGTCATATTGAACTTCTGGTTTTTTGCCAGTTACATTCAAATGTTACCCCACTGAATCCTCACAACAACCCTCTGAGGTAGGTTGTTTTTAACCACATTTTTCAGAAGGAGAAGCTACACCTCCAGGAAACTAAGATATTTGCCTGTGAGCTAGGGGTGGAGTCCATCTGATCAAACTTTTGTGTTCTTTTTACTCCCCACAAGAGGTACCAAAATCAGAAATCTCAGGGAGAGATGAAGAATGAGAAAAGAAACTGTCTCCATTTCTTTTCTTCTTTGAAAGAATTAGATGTAGAAATTGGCTGTGGACAACATGCATGAACAGATAAGGTAATGCAGCGGTGAGAAGAACATTTTAAAAAAAACAAACTACAAGTCAGGCATGAAAATATGATGTAGAAATGAAGAATTCTTTCAACAGACTTGTCAGCTAATTGCAATAGCAGGGAAAACAGTAAGTGAAGTGGAAGCCAGATCAATAGTGTTCAAAACTGAAGCACAAAGAGAAAAAAGGAGTTATGAAATAAACACAGAACTTTTCTAGTTATTATTGGTATTAGAAAAAAAATCACTGCAAACTTTATTGTATAGATTCACACTTACAGAGTCAATTGATTTTTCACAAAGATGACAAAGCAATTCCATGGGAAAAGGAAAGTTTTTTCAGCAAATGGTGGTGGAACAACTGAATGACCACAAGGAAAATGAAAGCACCTCAATCTCTACCTCATACCATCTACAAAAATTAGTTTGAAATGAATCATAAACCTAAAGGTGAAAATCCAAACTATAAAGCTTCAAGAATAATATTTCCATGAACTTGATTTAGCAAAAATTTCTTAGACAAGACACAAAAAGTGTTAACCATTAAAGAAAAAATGATAAGTTGGACTCAACAAAGTTAAAAACTTCTGCTCTTCAAAAGACACCAATAAAAAGTGGGCAAAGCAAAAAACTGTCAGAAGATAGTCACAAAACATGTTATCTAACAAGGGAGTTGTATCCAGAATATATAAAGAACTCCCACAAGTTATAGGAAAAAGATGAACAACCAAATTTTTCAAAATGGTAAAAAGAGTGCAACAGACACTTCCCAGAGGAAGATGTATTCATAATACTTCTATCTGAAAAAGGACTGATGTCCAGAATATATAAATAACTGCTGGGCCGGCAGAGTGGCACGTTGGTTAAGAGCTGGCTTGGGACGCCGGCTCTGAGCAGTAGTGCTCCAGTTTGGATCCCACATGAGGGCCAGTGACACTGCCCTCTACAGCTAAGATGGTGAACAACAGGTCAATCTAGAGCTGGGCTGCCGTGAGTTCTGGCGATGGCGTAGGCTGCAGTGGGCTGCCATAAGCTACCGTGTGTGGCTGGCAGGCAACATGAGTGGCCAGCAGCTGGTGTGAGCTGCCAAGAGTCGCCATGAGTGGCCGTCCAGAGGCCTGCAACTGATCTGCCTCACCTGGGAAGAGCGCAGTGATCACAATACCAACATGGGCTGGTAAAGCAAAGTCCTCCACAACTAGACTGAAGAACACAGGGACAGCAACTTGTCTGTTCCCCTTCCCCGATTCCCCAATGCTATTCCCCTCCCCCAATTTCCCAAATAAAATCTTTAAAAATAAAAAAGTAAATAACTGCTACAAATCAGTAATAAGATGATCAATCTGATTTAAAAATCAATCAATTTGAAAACACACACACACACACACACACACGTGCCAATGAGGACAGAAAAGATTCTTAACATCATTAGTCATCATGGAAATATAAATTAAAACCAAAAGTAGATACCGTCACACACTGCCATGCCTAAAAAAACAAACAAAAAAAACAAACCTACATCAAATACCAACAAGGATGTGGACAAACAATTGGGTTGTTGAAAAAGTCATGACATATTTTTTTCATTGCAAAAATGCGTCATGACTTTTCCGACAACCCAATAGAATGCTAACGTGTTGTTGGTGGGAGTGTGAAATGGTAATGGTACAGCCACCTTGGAGAAAAGCATAATAGTTCCTTATAAAACTAAACATTCCTATTTACCCAAGAGAAATGAAAACGTTTGTCCACAAAAAAGCTTTGTACAAATATATTCATAGCAGTTCTCTTTATAATAGCCCCAAATTAAAAATATCCCAGATGTCCATTAATAGGAGAATGGATAAACAGTGTTATATGACTTAGCAATAAAAATGAATCAATTTTTGGCACATGCAACAATGTGAAAGAATTTTTAAAACATGCTGAATAAAAGGAGCCTGACACAATAGAGTGCATGCTAGATGTACTGAATGTTTGTGGCCCCGTCCCCTGCCCCTCATTCATTTGTTGCAACTAATCCCCACTGTAATGGTATTTGGAAGTGGGGCCTTTGGATGTGATTACGTCATGAGGGTGGATCCCTCATGAACGGGACTAATGCCCTTATAAATGAGAGCTCTTTCATTTTCCTTCTGCCATGTGAGGATTCAGCAGGAAGTTGGCCATATTTGAACCAAGAAGCAGGTCCTCACCAGAGACTGAATCTGTGCCTTGATCTTGGACTTTCCACCTTCCAGAACTGTGGAAAATAAATGTTTATTGTTTAAGCCATCCAATCTGTGGTATTTTTATTGTAGCAGCCTGAACTGACTCGGAACATGTACATGTATGAGTCTATGAAGTTCTAGGACAGGCAAAATTAATCTACAGTGATATAATCAGAACAGCTGCTGCTGGAGTAAGGGAATTGATTGGGGAGGATATGAGGGAACTTTCTGAAGTGATGGAAATTTTCTATACCTTGATAGGGGTTACTCAATTAGACATATTTTTCAGAACTAATCTAATGGCATGCTTAAGATCTGTGCATTTCACTTTAGGTACCTCAGTTTTAAAAAGATACTGTCCACTGCTGCCTAGGCTTGGTTTTTAAGTAGCTGCTGGTCTGTAACAGACAGAGGAGTAAGTGAACCAGGAGAACTAAGCCAATAACTAAGTCAAGTCATCTCTGCCTGGTTACTGGCTCTTTGAAAGCCACAATATTCTCATAGCATAGAAGCTCCCAAAACCAGTAAGACAAGGTCTTTAATTGAAAGCAGCTTGGAGGCATGTGCAAAACGGAGAGAAGTGAGCACAGAGGGAGAAAGACAGGGAAGGAAAAATGAAAGACTTCAAAATGAACCTATAAACCAAGTTTCCAAATCACAAAAGAAATCAAATGCTAAGAAAGGCAGCCAACAAAATCAGTGCTCAGAGCTTAAATTCACCCCAAATATAATTAATCTTCTAGAGCAGTTTGACACAGACTTTAAAATAAGTATTCTGAAGATTCTCAGGAGCACCACTGAAAAAAACATATCCATAAAAAAATTAAACAATGAAATATTTTTAAATAATATTTTTAAATACTTACATAAAAGTGAAATGAATAAATGTGAAAAATGACCAGTTATAAAAGTTGAAAAAATTATATGGTTATTGAAATAATATTTTTTTCAAAACCTCAATTGACTATGCAGTCTAAGAGTGAGTTAGTGAATTTGAAGATGATGCTGAGAAATCCAGAACTCAGCACACAGAGACAAAAAACTATGATTTTTAAAACTATGAAGGAAAGTTACAAGACATGGAGGATGGATCAAGGAACAATGAAGGGAGCCCCTAAGAGGGAGTAGCAGAGATACACTAGCTGAAGAAATAATCAAAGGACATTCCAAAATTGAAGAAATGTCTAAATCCTTACATAAAAAATAGATTCTATGTACCAAACAAGTTAATAAAAAAAATAAGCCCACATCTCGACCAGAGTAATGGATCTGGGGAACATCGAAGAAAAGGATAATTCCTTAAAAGTCATTGGGTGTACCAGGACAGCTGACATGCAGAAGAATAGTTACTTGGGCAGCAAATTCCCATCATACAACAGCAGATGCCAAAAGACAGGCACTTGCATTATTAAAAAAAAAAGGTCAGGGCTTACACCACATGGACCTTGATTTAGATAATGACTATTATGGCGATCTTCCCTAAATAGACATGATTTAGAGCAATCTGATTTCTTTACTACTCTGGTTTCTTTACTGTTGAGCTTCCCACAGTATAGCATTCCTATCCTCTTAGGCCCATCATTCCATAAGGACAAGGAAAAATCTTTTTAAACGGGGATTCTGTAATCCTCCATACACTCTCTCCTTCTCATCATCCTTGTATCAGCCACACATTTGAGGAACTCACCTTCCATGTCTTCATCTAAGTTGAAAATGTTGAAATAGACAGAGGCAAGAGAAGGCCTTTTTAGTACTCCAGTAGAGACCTCCCTCAGCAGGGCTCAAGATCCATTAGTCAATACTCTACGGCTATAGCTCTCCAACAAACCCAACACATTCTTGCTCCACTGCTATCCTTTTATTCTTGGCCTCATCTTCCCTGAGAAGTTAAATATTTTCTAAATAGTCTAAACCAAAAACAACAACTCTCGTCATACTTTCTTTTTCAGAGTGCAAATGGAAGCCAAGCTAATTGATTACAGAAATGAGAGGAAACATGCCATTATATTTTAACCACTGTGTAAAGAAGGCTGTTACGTAACCAGCTATTGGGACCCTTCTCTTCAGAGAATTTTGTTTTTCCATAAATCACTGTTGCGATGAAGTTGTATAGCTTTGGAGTCCTTGTAGCCACCCTCCTCTTCTGTGAGCAGCATGTCTTCGCATTTCAGAGGTAACCCAGCGGGATCCTAGAGGGTGGTGGGCCATTTTCCCATTTGCTTGCCCCTCATGGAATCCAGTCAGTGCACTGGACTGGGGAGCAAACGTTATAGTTTGAAGGTCAGCTCTTTCAGAAACTTTTCATGCTGCCCTGACAAATAGTCAATTTCAGTATAAGGATCTCACTAGAGCTAGGGTCTGTTTTATATCTTATCTCATTCTAGTTTTATTACTGGGAGGACCCTGGATGTATGATCTGTATATTCAGTGACTATGGAGATTAAAGAAATAGAAACTTTTATAAAAAATAATTATTTACACCCTAACAAAAATAAACTATATTAACTATAGATAATTTATTTTCTTCTTGTACATGGAACATAGGAGGGAGAAGAAGATCAAGGTATCAAGGAGGTTTGGGTTGTGTATGAATATTCAGCATGGAATTTAAAGGAAGAATAGTTAGTTGTGTTACAAGAACAGTTACATGAACATGTCTAACTCTTGTTTTGCTTAGTAGAGTCATTCCCTTAAGATTTTCTACTATAAAGCACTTGGAAGAACACAAACGAACTCATGTTCTAGCATATATAATACATGGTGAAAATAGTTCCTGGCTGTGTGTAATATTGTAATTGATTAACTATTAGTCAATATTTAGGCTTCTTAAAATTTATATTGTTTCCTTTGAAATTCTTATTTTTTCCTTTGTTTTGATTTTATGATTCTTTTCTCCTTCAATAATTTCTGAGACAGATTCCTCTTCCCATGTTAGCGAGTGGCAAATAGAGAAGGGACATACCAGGGACAGGGAAAATTCTACCAGAAAAATTTTTCTGAGTCATAAAGAGTGTTTAAGACAATAGCGCTCAACTGGTAAGCCTGAAGCCGTGTCTGCACATCATCACTAGGCTAACTATTGCTTGTTGATACTTTTTTGTTTAATATGATTGTCAAGTGTCAGGCAACAAACTCCATCACCAAATAATGACTTGTTGAAGTGACACAGGAGTCGAATTGCTAGAAAAATTGGTGACTCATAGATCTATGTTTGATCAATAAATCAGATGACTCTGATTTCTAAGGTCTTTGCCAGTTCTAAGATCCCATGACTTTCTGATTGGCTTTAATTAAGGGTAAGTGAGAGGGGAAGAGGAAAAGCAATAGCAATGTGTTCAACCTGGTACTGTGGACAGTGACACTATCGTTGACAGATTGGGGAGAGAAAGGAAATTCATGGTTATTTAGCACCTGTGTTGTCCCATGCACCGGGCGAGGCACTATGAAATGGGACTTTGTTAAATGTCTGCAATCCTACACTCTGGGGATCTCTGTCAACATTTTACAGAGGAACCTGAACCTCGGGAAGAAGAAATCATTGCCCAAAATCAAACAGTAAAGTTTGGATTCAAACCCACTTTAGCATCATTTCCATTTGTTTCATTGCATAGCATTGTTTAAAAAATCTGGAAATTAGGAAGAGAGACAATTTGAAGGGATATCAGGTTGAGTTATAGTGAGTTTGAGGAGCAGACAGTCAGTCTGGAATGCAGCATGGAAGACAGGCCAGGGTTGGAGGTCCAGTCTCCTGGTCTTCACCTCTGACAAGTGTATAAGTGGCCTCTGCACCAGCCTTGCATTAAGCATTGTCACAGCTGCTTCCAAAGTTTTGTGGGCTTTCCTAAAGGTAGCCACCTGGTCATGTAGTGAACCATACTCCTTCATAAGACAACCATTGGCAAGATATATCAAAAGTTTTACCATGTATCTTCAGAATGAGTAAGCATATAACAATGTATTAGGACTAAATATTACGCAAATAAAACAAATAGACCGAAAGGAAGGAAATAGTGAAGAAATAAATGAGAAAATTCCTTCATGCATGACTTTTCTTACTGGTTTTTGCTTCAGCACATACTTTGAAGTCTGACTGACACCTATGCTTGAAGAGAGGAATGAGATCATGACAATATTTTAACCAAATAATATAAAAAATATTTCATTATTTGTGTGTATTGTGATGGCCCCTATGTTTTGGGGGTGGAGTAGCTGAAGCTTTGTGAGCAGAAGCATATCTGATTCATCAGTCCTGTCCCTCCATTAGAAATAACATTACAAACTGCTTTCTGTGAGTAAAACTAATTTTTGTTCCAAATGATTCTGAGTGCTGCTTTTCCAGGAACAGCCAATTACTCAAACTAAAAGGAAAGTCCAATTTGATTCACAGTGAAGGTTTTGATTAATTATTTCTAGGGTCATAAATATGATCTCTTCTAGAAAGAGTTAACAGTCTGTTTTTTTCCTAAAGCTGTTCTTTGTTATTGTTTTCTTGTCGTGATTGCTTTTCCAATAACACTTTGTATTCAGGCAACCTCTTAGTTGCTGATTTGTAGGTGCATTTTGATAAATCTCATCAATGAAGTGCCCTGGAATGAGAACAAAAAAACTTTTAAAGGCATGAATACCATATGCCAAAGTGAAAGGCAACCTCCACCACCAACAACAAAAAGGTCTCCATATTCACTAGCTTTTGAAGGCCAAACACAATAAAGGATACAAAGAAAATACTGGCAAGAATCTGGTAAACAGAGTCATTAATTACATCGTGCTATGATTACTTAAGTGCGGCCTGTCTGCTGAGGCCATTTATTTGGAATCAGGAAGTGAGAAAAAGGAGGAAGAAAAGACAGAAAAGGAATGGGAGAGTAGAGAAGAAGGGTGAAGGAGAGAGGGCTTCTGAGTGATTTATGGACCACGGGAAGTATTCCTTCTGTTGACTTCATGTACTATCTGCCGCCAGTTTATTCTTCTTCACTTAGCTTCCCACTGATACATTATTTCATCTTCAAGAACAGAACACCAGTGACCTTAACACACTGTAACACAGAAAACAAAATTGCAGCCTTGGGCTATGTTCCATTGTTCAGAGGCAGCTTTTTAAATTCAAAAATAATCTTTGAGAGCAGTGGCACTTGTAAACCTTCTCCTATAAACCACAGTAGGGGGCAGTCCTGGATGAGCATAATCGTGCTCTGGAGGGGAAGCAACAGAGGAAGTGCTGCCTAGGTGTTAAAAGTTGCGCACCTGCATCAGCTATGTCTCACTCATCCTCTTAGAGCTTCAGTTTACTTTTCGTGTAAAGTGACTTATTTCTCTATGTTTGTGTTTTTTGTTCTATTTTTGGTGTTAGCCTGCCCTTCTCCCCCCCCCCCCATTGGTTTTGGTTAAATCCTGTTACTGTATCACTTCAGAAATCAGATCAAAACATGTTTTGTCTCTATGTGGTGGGGATAATCTTCCCCTACCCTTGCTCGAAAAGTTAGAAAGTTCTAGGACTTTTTAGCCCACTCCTGAGTAACTGATAGTCCTTTGGTCATGTTAAAATGCAAACAACCTCAATTCAGACACTAGAATGTGGGTCTAACCAAGGTATTATTCAAATGTCTTGACCTTTATTTATAGAAGAACTTCTCGCCTCTCTCCACACACACACTTGACTCTTTCTCATTAGTCCTTTTCTTGGGTTTTAAGTTACTAGACATTTCTGAGATGCTCTTGCTGGGAAACTCTCCAGACCAGGATAGATGCAACTCTTTCTAGATGGTCACTGTGACTCACTCCATCCCTCACCTCGAGGAGTCTTTCCTTCTCCTCCAAGTTCTTGCTACTGAGATTTCTTCATCCCTTTAGGTGGCACTGTTGGATGGCATCTGAGTTATAGCTACTATATTACATGAAGTGATTCTTCTGATTTTAATTGCTACCTAGCCGACTGGAGACCAGCCATACGCAGGTTTAGCGTTCTCAGGAGCAAGCATAAGTCCTCATGTCTCTCTATCCATGGGGAAACCTGTTTAGACTTTCCTACCATCTGTTGAAAGCCCTCCCGACTAAGTTGAGATGAAGGATGTCAGATCCCGGATAGTCACCCTTTCTGGGAGAGTAGAGATAAAAGAACTGCAACAACTTGCTGCAAAGAAATATCTTTATAAATACTCTCTGTCTCTGCACCCTGACCACTTTTCATAGCCTCTCTCTAGATAAGAGAACACAGAGTCATGAAACTTATTTTCAGAAATTTAAGTTCTACCTAAGGTGTTCTGTCTGACCCTCATCCCGTTACCGGATTCTATTGTGTTGGTACTTAGATCAAACTCAAGCTAGAAAGAGTTCCAACTCACTACAACTTACTTGGACATATCAATATATTTTACAGTGAATTTTTGCCCTTATAATTTTACTCCTCCACATTTCTTAACTTATTTTTTAAGTTTCCTTAAGATTTTTTTTTCCCTTAAGAAAGAGGCCCATTTGGGTGGCACATTTTTTTACCTTACATTTTCTTTCTTTCTTCTCTGTTGACTAACTTTGGTACTTGTCCCTTCTTTAATACATTAGAAAAGTGGCCCAAGCATCTTATCTTCTAGTCAACACAAGACTTCCTTTACGTGACATTGAAATTCAGCCTCGGAATAATGGAGAGGTCATTGTTTCATAAGGTATCCCATTTCATTGTTAGTTTAACTTGTTAGGAAGTTCACTCTAAAATTATAATGATTAAATTACATGAATCCCCACTTCCTTATGCTTCACATCAAAAGAGAGCTTGGAGTTTGTCACATTTTTGCTCAAACTCACCAAACAGTGCCAACCACCTTGTAAGTAAGGGCTACAATCCTACCCCCAACATTGAAGACCCTCGGTAATCAGGTCCGAGCCTGCTCATTCATCCTGGCTTTGTTTCCTGGTCCATCCCAGCAACACCACCGTATTCCTGCCCGCCTGGATCACTCGCCATTCCCTGAGCTCTGATTAGGTTCTTCCACTTATGCACCAGCACTTACACTATTTTTCTCTCTAATTCACTGGTCAAAAATCTACCTATTTTTATTTTATGCCATTCATTTCCCTTTCTACAATCAAATCCTACGTGTCACAAAAATTCAGCTCAAAATGTGTCCATTCTCTGACTAGCTCAGCCAAAAATAACTTCTAACTTTATTTAGATAGCAGAGCATTTGTGTAGCACTTATATGGTGCTTTCCATGTTTTAGCTCAAATAGTATGCATTTGTGTGTGTTGTGGATTACTTTCCCCATGAAATAGACTCTGAGAGTTTTACGTGTAAGAATTATACTGGAAAGTGATCACAGGATCAACATTTGTAGAAGAAGGAAAGGGGAGAATTGTTCAGAGAAGGAATTGAACTGTGATGCAGTCACAACCAAGGCCTCAGCTAAACCTACAGGGAGCCCCAAAACTGGGTTGTCCTTGCAGAGTTGTCCCAAATTGAGGCAAAGGGGTTTGTCTTTATGATCCATATTCATTAGTCATTGCATACGGACTATACCTGAGAGAGGGCAAGACCTTGGCAACATGGCTCTCGTTAGTCAAGGGAAAGTCCTGGAAAGGAATTCAGCTGAGAGCTGCCAACACTTCCAGCACTGGGGGAAATAGGATTTCATTCCTGGATGGGGATCTGGGCAGCACACATAGCTATATAGTCATGCCTTGTGCTACACAGATCAATCTGCTTCATAAAATAACCTTTGGAAGCACTTGCTCTGGCATCCTGGTTGGTCTCTTCTAGAGGAAATATACAAGAGGAGCATTAATGGGATTAACTACAGTCCCTCCTGCTGTAGCTACAGCTAGTCTTCAGAAGTGAACTAGAAATGTCAGAACGCTTGTGGCAGATGGTAAAAAAAAAAAAAAAGGAGGGGGATTAAAAAAATCCTGGAACAGGACATGTTAGAATGAAAATACTATGAAAGGCAAGAAAACTCACTGGGTGACTATACTCCACGGATGGGCTCAGAGGACTTTTGAAAACAATAACAAATGAGCTAGTGAGAGGGTCACTGGCATCATGAGAAGCTCTATAATGGCTTTTTCACAGTCAGAGTAGCTTTTTAATAGTGTTTTTCCTGACTAAATACAATAAGAGCTCTTTTTGGTTTAAAAAGTAAATAATATGGAAAAGCATAAAATTAGGGAGGAAAGCTATATTTTAAAAAGTGTATGATTCTCCACTGCAGATGCCATGGCTTTGTTATAGGTGCCTATATTATGATTCTCCTATCACCTGCCAAAACCTCCAAATGACATCTTTTCCCATCACAGGTGCCTCTAATCCCGTATGGTATACCAGGCCACTTGGCCCAAGTGCATGGTTTTGGGCCAAGTGCATAGCTGACATTCAATATTATTTTATATTAATTTCAGGTGTACAGCATAGTGGTTATACATTAAGAAGTGGCCCCCCTGACTAGTACCCAGTTGGCACTATACCGAATTATTACCATATTATTGATTATATTCCCTATGCTTTACTTTACATCCCCATGACTATTTTGTAACTACCAGTTTGTACTTCGTAATCCCTTCACCTTTTTTACCCTGCCCCCAATCCTCCTCTCATTTATCACCACAACAGATCTAGTACCCATTTGACATCGTACATCATTATTACAATATTATTGACTATATTCCTTATACTATTCCATATATCCCCAGGACTACTGTGTAACAACCATTTTGTACTTTCCCTTTTTCAACCATGCTCAAGCCCCTCTCATCTGGCAACCATCAAAATGTTCTGTGATGAGTTTGTTTCTGTTTTATTTGTTTAGTTTGTTCTTTACATTCCACTTATAAGTGAAATCATATGACATTTGTCTTTTGCTGTCTGACTTACCACACTCAGCAAAATACCCTCTAGGTTCATCTGTGTTGTCTCAGATGGCAAGATTTCATTCTTTCTTACAGCTGAATAATATTCCATTGTGTATGTACCACCTCTTATTTATCCATTCATTCATTCAGGGACACTCAGGTTGCATTCATATCTTGGCCATTGTAAATAATGCTGCAATGAACATATGGATGAGTACAATCCCTCAAAGTAGTGTTTTGGGTTTCCTTGGCTAGATATCCAGAAGTGGGATTACTAGGTCCTTCTTTGTCTCTTGTTATAGTCTTTGTTTTAAAGTCTCTTTTGTCTGGTTTAAGTATTGCTACCCCAGATTTTTGGTTTTTTGTTTGTTCTATTTTCATGAGATATCTTTTTCCATCCCTTTATTAGCAGTCTCTGTGTGTCTTTCAATCTAAAGTGGGTCTCTTATAGGCAGCATATGTAAGGGTCTTGTTTTCTTATCCATTCAGCCTCAATATGTTTTGATTGGAGCATTTAATCCACTTACATTGAAAGTAATTGTTGATAGTTATGTAGTTATTTCCATTTTATTATTCATATTTTTTATTATTTCTGTCTTAAAGAAGTCCCTCTAAGATTCCTTGTAATACTGCTTTTGTGGTGATAAACTCCTTTTGGTTTTTTTCTCTGAGAAGCTCTTTATCTTCGATTCTAATTAATAGCTTTGCTAGGTAGAGTAATCTTGGTTAATTAATTAATTGGGCCGGCTGAGTGGCATGTTGGTTAAGAGCTGGCTTGGGATGCCAGCTCTGAGCAGCAGGGCTCCAGTTCAGATCCCACATGAGGGCCAGTGATGCTGCGCCCTCTACAGCTAAGATGGTGACCTGGATCTGGGCTGCTGTGAGTCGACAGCAACGGCATAGGCTGCAGCCCCTGCTGCAGTGGGCTGCTGTGAGCTATCATGAGTGGCTAGCAGCCAGCGTGAGTGGCCAGCAACTGGCGTGAGTTGCCGTGAGCTGTGTGAGCAGCTGTCCAATGACTGGCAAACAACTGCCTCACCCAGGAAGAACGCAATGATAATATCAACATGGGCCAGTGAAGCGATGTTCTCCACAACTAGACTGAAGAAGAAAAGGACAGCAACTTGTCTCTTCCCCTTCCCCAATTCCCCAATGTTGTTCCCCTTCTCCAATTCCCCAATAAAATATTAAAAAGAAAAGTTTGAGAAATATTTTGGCACTATCTTATGAATTTAAAATTGTGCATACACCCAAAAAATAGCAATTCCACTTGTAGACAAATTCTTGCACATATCAATTATGACTAGATATTTCAACACAAATGTTAATCTTGAAAACACAGTGTTGAGTGAAAAAAACAAGATGCAGAAGACAATATATAGTATGCCATTTTGTAGAGTTAAATCAAGCAAATCTAAGGATATTTTAAAAATCCACACATACAAGAATCTGCACATGTTTAAGAATCCATACTATAAAGAAAAGCCAATGGGGGCCGGCCGAGTGGCGCGATGGTTAAGAACTAACTCGCTTGGGATGCCAGAGGGCTCCGGTTCGGATCCCACATATGAGGGCCAGTGAACTGCCCTCCACAGCTAAGATGCTGAACAACAGCTCAACCTGGAGCTGGGCTGCCATGAGTCG
>NW_017731637.1:1483335-1514243 GCF_001890085.2 Hipposideros armiger | reverse complement strand
CAACATCCTCCACAACTAGATTGAAGAACAAAACGACAGCAACTTGTCTGTTCCCCTTTCCCCAATTCCCCAGCACTGTTCCCATCCCCGCAATTCCCCAATAAAAATCTTTAAAAAAAAAGAAAAGCCAATGGGCAAAGTGAAAATTTAGGGAAGTGGATACTGTTGGGGATATGGCAGCTGGGCAGTGTGGGGACCTTCAAGGACACTAAAAAGTTGGATTTCTGAAATGGTGTAATGGGTTCACATGCATTCATTTAATTGTGTAATAAGCTAGGGTTAGCATAAATATTCCCTTATGAATGAAATATTTAATTTTTAAAATCAACACACACACACACACACACACACACGAGAAAAAAAATGTAAGCACTCTGAAAACTGATTCCCATTCAAGAGAGCTGTTGATTTTGCAATTGCTTAGGAGCAGAAAGAATGAGTATATCTTCTCCTTTTAACTACATTTAGTCTGTAACAAGATCCTCTTTCCTTTTAATATTTGAAGTTTGTTTCCTTTTTATAATTATCTCGAAACCCCTCCCTTACAATTTATCTCATTTTTACTTTTTTAAAAAACTAAATTGGTGACATTAGTTAATAAAATTATATACGTTTCAAGTGTACAATTCTATAATACATCATCTATATATTGCATTGTGTGCTCATCACCCAAAGTCAAGTTTCCTTCTGTCACCATCTATGTGACCCCTTTTACCTCTTCCTTCCCCTTTACCCTCTGGTAACCACTGAACTCTTGTCTCTGTCTATGAGTAAATTTGTCTTGTGTGTTCATTTTTTGCTTTCAGTTTTATATCCCACATGAGTGAAATCATACGGTTTTTTTGCTTTTTCCATGTGCTTAGGTATTTCGCTTAGCATGATATTCTCAAGGTCCATCCATGTTGTAACAAATGGCAGTATTTCATCTTTCCTTATGGCCAAGTAATATTCCATTGTATATATGTACCACATTTTTATCCAATCATTTATCGAAGGACACTTTGGTTTGTTTCCATGTCTTGGTCACCATGAATAATGCTGCAATGAACATAGTGGTACATATATCTTTACAGATAAATATTTTCAGATTTTGGGGGTAGATACCCAGAAGAGGGATTGCTGGGTCATATGGTAATTTTTTTTCTCAATATTTTGATGAACCTCCATACTGTTTCCCATAGTGGCTGTACCAATTTACATTTCCACCAGCAGTGTATGAGGGTTCCTTTTGCTCCACAGCCTCTCCAACATTTGTTGTTACTTATCTTGTTGATAATAGACATTCTAACAAGTGTGAGGTGGTACCTCATTGTGGTTTTCATTTGCATTTTCCTAATCACTAGTGAAGTTGAGCATCTTCTCATATGCCTATTGGCTGTTTGTAGGTCTCCTTGGGAGAAGTGTCTGTTCAGGTCCTCTGCCCATTTTTTAATTGGATTGTTTGTTTTTTGCTGTTGAGTTGTATGAGTTCTTCATATATTTTGGATATTAGCACCTTATCATAAGTGTTGTTTACAAATATCTTCTTCCATTTGGTTGGTTGCCTCTTTGTTTTGTTGATGGTTTCTTTTGCTGTGCATAAGCTTTTTACTTTTTTTTAACATCAAAATCCTGTTTTATTTTTTCCCAGTGGCCAAGTTTTATCTGCTCTTCCTAGAACCTCTAGGCAAATTCAAATTCTGCAGAATCTTACTACAACATATGAGGTAATTTTTCCCTCATTTATCTTTATATTGATTTTATTTTGTGGAAGTATTATGTGCCATGTTCTCTCCTATATGTTGTCTAACATATATAGCTGGTATAAACCCCTCTTCTTACAGCCTTCTCCCCCTTTCCATAATCACATGATTTTGCTGGTTTCCAAAATTAAACCTTCATTTGTGTTCCTGGCTTTTCAGCCAACTCCATAATAGTACCTTGGGATTAAAAGTGTGTACTTACAAGGTCTATGAAAACAGACGTCCAATGGCACTTTGCTTATAAAACAATGGTTTTTAACTAAGAAGTAAACATCAAAAACACAAGTGAAAATTTATTAAAATTTTCATGGGTGGGACCATCTTCTCAGAATGCCTAAGGTGTAGAAAATTGGTAAGAGTTACAAAATATCATAGTAGAAAATTGATGGCTCCATGTTAGTCAGTTAGGTTTCCCCAAGAAGCAGACCATATTAAAGATGTGAGAGATTTTCTAGGGAAAATGCTTGTGAAGGATGAAGAGGAGGGGGCTGGAGAAGGCAGGGAGCACCCTCACACCATGTTGCAGCTCTGACACCTGTGCGGAAAGGAAGACTGTGTATGGACAAGCTCTAGACTGCAAGGTAGTTCCAAAGGAGGTTTGGCTGGACCAGTGGTGAGTCCTTAAGCCAAAGTCACCTGTAAGAGGAAACTCATAAGTAGCAGGAATGGACCTGTTGTATTAATAGACCCACAGTGCTGAATCACTGGCTGACTGCAGCCCTGGAGTAGCATGGCTTCAGCCTCTGGTGGATCAAAAGGGGGAACGGGTGGGAAGGTCAGTCACCTCTGCCTTTCCTAACAGAAGAACTGAGCAGTGAATTTTTACAGCCTCCACCCCATGGACAGAGGAAATACCACCAGAGGAAGCATTGGAGATATAGAATTCCATTCTTGGTCTGCCACTTCCTAGATGTGTGATTTTAGACAAGTTAGCTATGAGCCTTAATTTCTTCATCTGAACAACGAAAATAATGACACTTGCCTAGTCTATATTAAAGTGTTACTATAATGATAAAAGGAAATCAGTGTGAAAATGCTTTGAAAAAGTGCAGTAAAATAGAAAAAAATGTAAGTAATTTTGGAAGGCATCATTACCCAAAGTTTATAATTAGACCAAAACACAAGAACACTGGCATGATAATAACATCGGCAATATAGAATTTTTATTAAAGAAAATGACTAATCAGCTTTTTAGACAAAATTTTATTTCTCTTCTAAACATCTGACTTACACATCGAGTTTTACAACTGGGCCATAAATATATTCATTCACTCATTCATTCATTTTCTCTTCAAATGTTTATTGAGTACCTACTATGTCCCAGGCCCTTTTTAGCAACTGGGGTTACAGAGAAGAATAAAACAAGCTCCCTGAAAAATAAATGTTTATAATGCCATGTGTGTGAATGAAGACCAGGGGCCAGGAAATGTCTTTTCCATTCCCCTAATAGACACAATTTTCCTATTTTATCTATAGATGAAAACGATATGAACAACCATTTTTTGTTTTATCTATTTTTCCCCTTGAAACTGCAGATTGTTATGTGGCAGCCGGTAACAGCTGAATTTATCGAGAAGAAAAAAGCAGTACATTTTTTTGTGAATGCATCTGATATAAGCAGTGTGAAAGCCCATTTAAATGAGAGCACAATTTCATTCAGGTAGGCATCATTCAATATTTATTGAATAGCTATCATAAGCATCTATGATGCATTTGACTAATAGATGGTATAATTGCTTCCTGGAAAAACTAATATTTACATTAGACACGGCAACGTGGAAATCTCTGAAGTGGACTGGTGATGAAGCCCAAGTACCTAACTCTGTGACCTTGAACAAGTGGTTTAATCTCTCCTGACCTTGCTCCCTTATCTCAAAATGACAGACTCAATGGTCTATGGAGCCTCTTCTAGTTCCTTCTAATTCTTTCCTTCTTATAGTTTCACTAGTCTGTACCCAGACTTGAGGAACAAAATTGTCATTCACTTCAGTAGACTTTAGTAGAATTCAAAAAAGCAGCTGGTGAAGAGGATTTTGCTTCCTTCACAAGGTCAGTGAACATTCCTGAAAGTCTAAAAGGTGTATCAAATGTGATTTCTGTGCAGAGTCCACACCCTCTTCCTTTTGGAGTCTCCCATCCAACATCTCTTCTCTGTATCCATTGCCCAAGTGCCAGTGTCCTCTCGCTGCTCTAGCATTTCTTGGAGGCCATGCTCTCTTCTCTGTATCATGGGCACCCTCAGGAGAGTACACTATGATAATTATTAATAATATGTTATAGGTGTTTACTGCCTTCTAGGAACTGTGCTGAGCCTTTTTATACATTGTATCATTTAATTCTTATTTAACCCTGTGAGGTAAGCACTCACTTCATTGTTCAGATGAAAAAGTTTTTGAAACTCACAAATGAATTTCTCAAGGTCAACCAAGCCAAAACATGGCAGAGCTAGGAGTTGAATTCATACCTTTCTGATGTCAAAGCCTTGGTTTTTATCTATTGGACTAAATAAAAGTAAAGAAGCCTTTATTAAAATAATAGCTAACTTTTAAATTGTTCATCCCAGTTAATTATATGGCTTAATTCAGTTAAAATTTTTGCCTAGCTAACAGCGTGGCACTTGTCAAGGGACATTAAATAGATGACTTTACTGTGCCTTCCCTTTTCCTGTGCTTCTAGTTCTCTAGAGATGTGATCATCTTTGGCGATGCAGAACATCTAATATAGGTTAACAGTTGTCACAGTGGAAAACAAAAAGAAAAGGCTTTTTGCTTCTCCTTGGTTCCTAACTGAAAAGAGAATAATACAATGTTACTCTAAATTGAAGAAAGCTATCCACTAACCTATATTTCCACATAAAAGACACTGATGAAGCACAATCAAGCAATGTTGATAACAGTGGGAGAAGGGTGAGATTTTGGAGGCCCTCAAAACATTACCACATAGGAGTCACTTTCTTTCCAGGGCCCATGAGGGCTCTACCAAGAGGGTTTGTGAATTTCAGCTTACCACACTGTTAGGTGGTATTGTTTTCATCTTGATGAACTTTTGCTTGTTAGATTTCTAGTGCTCACCTGTTGGGGTTGCAATGGGCCATGTGGGAAAAACCAGAGCCCTTTTTGGAAACCAGCTTGCCCTCTGTTTCATCACCTAGTGTCTTGATGGAAGACGTGGGAGACATTATCCATCAGCAGACTTCCAAGGACAGAGTCAGCCCCCGGGCCTCCTCCTCATACTATGAAAATTATCACTCACTAGATGAAGTAAGCCATCGCATTTCTCTCCAAAATTACTATTTTCATTTAACCAGCATTTCCATTTCAACCACAGGAAATTATTAAAGTATCATAATTGGTGGAAGATGGTAAAAAAAAATACCACAATTAGGTTGATCATACAGTGGTAATTCATCGTTTTGTAGATATCTTCTCTGGGAAGATTGCTTCATATTTGGTAAACTCCCTCTAAGCAGGCTGTTTGTCCACAGCTAAGAGTATCTCTAACTGCTAGGAGTAAACTGCATGCGAAGCAAGAGCAGGAAATAAAAAATAGGGTCTTTTTATTGAAACTGCCACAAAAAAATTAACAGTTTAATCATCATGTCTCCTTGGACCATAACTCTGATTGTACTCTTACTGAATGATTTCCACATTATTGACTGAATTAAATACATTTATTCAATTATTTAGTACACTATAAATAAGTCCATCTTATTCCCCTTAGGAAGAAATTATTGAAGTAATAATAATAATAATAATAATAATAATAATAATAATAATGTCTGTGTTTTATTCATTACAAAATTGATTTTTTTCCTGTTAGTACTTACAGGTTCCAATTTTTCCAGAAGAAACCTGAGGAAGATGTCAATGTTCAGTTGACCTCAATAAACTCATAAAATACTCTAAGAGCCATTTCCCCATATTTGTTAGTTGAAAGAATAAACCCCTTAGAGGACTTTTTTTTAAATAATTTTTTATTTTTTAATTTCAGTTCACATACAATATTATATTAGTTTCAGGTGTACAACACAGTAATTAGACATTTATATAACTTATGAACTGATCACCCCAATAAACCTAGTACCAATCTGACACAATAGAGTTATTACAATATTATTGACTATATTCCTTATGCTATAGCCTACATCCTCATGACTATTGAGTAACAACCAATTTGTACTTCTTACTCCCTTCCCCTTTTTTACTCACTCCCAACCTCCTCTCCTATCTGGCAACCATCAAAATGTTCGTGTACCTATGAGTTTGTTTCTGTTTTGTTTGTTTATTTTGTTCTTTAGATTCCACATATAAGCAAGATCACAGTACATCTGTCTTTCTGTGTCTTGCACTCCACTCCAGGTCCATCCATGCAACCACAAATGGCAAGAACCCATTCCCCTCCATGGCCAAGCAATATTCCATTGTATATATGTATCACCTTACCTTTATCCATATCCATCAACAGACACCCAGGCTGCCTCCACATCTTGGCCATTGTAAACAATGCTGCAATGAACATGTGGATGCATTCATCCTCTCGAAGTAATATTTTGGGTTTCTTTGGATAAATACCCAAAAGTGGGATTACTAAATCCTTCTTTGTCTTTTGTTACAGCCTTTATTTGAAGTCTATTTTGTCTTGTATAAGTATTGCTGCCTTAGTTTTTTGTTTGTTTCCATTTTCATGAAACAACTCTTTCCCATCCCTTTACTTTCAGTCTGTGTGTACCTTTCGATCTGAAGTGAATCTCTTATAGGCAGCATCTGTAAGGGTCTTGTTTTCTTATCATTCAGCCACCTTAGTTTTGATTGAAGCATTTAACCCATTTACACTTAAAGTAATTGTTGATATGTAGTTATTGCCATTTTAGTATTCATATTTTTTATCTTTTTTATCTTAAAGAAATTCTTCTAACATTTCTTGTTATACTGATTTGAAGGTGATGAACTCCTTTAACTTTTTCTTGTCTGGGAAGTTCTTTATCTTTCCTTCCCTAGGTAGAGTAATCTTGTTTGTAGGTTCTTGCTTTACATCACTTTGAATATTTTGTGCCAACCCCTTCTGGCCTGCAAAGTTTCTGTTGAGAAATCAGTTGACAATCTTATGGGAACTCTCTTGTAGGTCATTAGCTGCTTTTTTCTTGCTGCTTTTAAGATTCTCTCTTTGTCTTTAACGTTTGGCATTTTAATTATGATTGTCTTGGTGTTGGCCTCTTTGGGTTCATCTTGTTTGGAACTCTCTGTGTTCTTGTATATCTATTTCTTTCTCCATATTAGGGAGGTTTTCCATCATTATTTATTCAAATAGGTTTTCAGTTTCTTGCTCCTCTCTCTTCTCCTTTATAATGGGAATGTTGGTATGCTTGATGTTGTGTCAGAGGCGCCCTAAACTGTCCTCATTTTTTTGCTTTTTTTTTTCTTTTTGCTGTTTGTGCGTTTTCTGCTACTTTAATTTCTGATTCTCTGATTTGACCCTCTGCTTCATCTACTGTTGAATTTCTCTAATGTATTTTTCATTTCAGTTATTGTAGTCTTTATTTTTGACTGGTTCTTTTTTGTTTTCTATCTCTATTTTTATGTTTCCTAGGTTTTTGGGTTTTTTGGTTTTTTTTTGAAGTTCTCCCTGAGATCATTGAGCATCCTTATAACCAGTGTTTGGAACTCTGCATCTGGTAGTTTGCTTGTCTCCATTTTGTTTAGTTTTTTCTTTTTCTGGAGCTTTGTTCTGTTCTTTTATTTGGGACATGTTTCTTTGTCTCCCCATTTTGGCTGCCTCCTGTGTTTGTTTCTATGTATTAACTACCGTATTTGCTGGCGTATAAGATGATTTTTTGGCCCTGAAAAATATGCCTCCAAGTGGGGGGTCGTCTTATACGCCAGGTACACTTCAGATAGACTGCCCATAGTGCTTGCCCCGTGCCATAGTGGCCTCCCGATGCCCACCCACTTCATTCCACATACCGTTCAGGCATCAGCAGCGCTGCTGGGTGTATGCTCGGCTGTTATGCGATTTTGCTGTTATGCGATTTTACCACACTCGCAAAATCGCACACAGCCGACCATACACCCAGTATGATAGCACAAAATCACGAATCGCGATACCATACTGGGTGTATGGTCAGCTGTGTGCGATTTTGCGAGTGTGGTAATTCGGGTTACCGTATATTTCTTTACATATTATGCATTGAAGATTCGCGATTTTGCGCTATCATGGTGCCTGTTAGAATGTTGAAGAGCTCGCACTTGCGCACTAGTGAAGTCCCAGGGAGATGCTGATGCAAGGGTGGACCAGACTGCTATAGTGACAGGGCGGGCAAACAGGGAGCAGGGACCAATCAAATCAGGCTTTGTATACAGCCAACCACAATACTGCACCATTGTACAGTACAGCATAGAAAATGTCGACCAGTCAAACCCCTATCATCCCTATCATGGCACCAGCCAAAAGAAAGAAGTATGATGCAAATTTTAAACTGAAAGTTATAAACTTTGCTAAGGAAAATAATAATTGTGCTGCTGCAAGACAATATGGAGTAACAGAAAAGATGGTTCGGGACTGGAAATCAAATGAGAAAGCATTAAAGAGTATGCCAAGGGGTAAGTGTGCATTAAGAAGAGGCACCCCACACTGGCCAGAACTCGAAAAACATGTAGCAGACATGGTGGCTCAACATCGCCAAAACGGTTATGTGGTGACACGAAATACAATACGCTTGTTTGCACTTCAGTGGGCCAAATCAAATCTGATATTGTTTTACCTTTTATTTGGTGTGTGGAAGGTGTGCGGAAGAGGGGATAGTCTTATACGGCGAGTATATAACAAACTCTGTATTTTGAGTGGAAATGTTAGGGGGTCGTCTTATACGCCCAGTCGTCTTATACGCCGGCAAATACGGTAGGACTGCTATGTCTACCGATGTTAGTAGAGTGGCTTTATGTAGTAGGTGTGCTATGGGGCCCATTTGCACAGTCTCCCTGGTCACCTGAGCTGAGTGCTCCAGCTGTAGGTCTTTCTTTTTTACACAACAGACTCCAAGGAATAAAAATCCCTTTCATTCTTTCATAGAAGTATGCTGCTATATTACTTAATATAAGTATTGGTATTATCTTTGGTCAGGTGCCCAGAAACTATTAAGGCCCATATTCAAGTTTTTAAAACATCTAAGACTTAAGTAATAAAAATCAATTTTCTATTTAATCTTCAAAAACATCTGTTACTTTCCAGTTAGTTAAACCAGAACTCAGTCTGCTTCTAGAATCAATGTGTGTGGCTGATTGGTGGGATCTTAAAATAGCATCCTTCTCCTTTATCTCCTGCCTCTGTCTATCCCACCCAAACCAACGCCCTCCAGAGTCCTTCATCAGTCTTGAATAGGAAAACTTGATGCCCAGAGTTGAGAGGCTAGGTAAGAATGGAGAAGGTAAATGTCACTGCTGTGTTCAGTTCAGTGGGAAGAGGGGAATGC
Organism: Hipposideros armiger; assembly: GCF_001890085.2. NCBI lineage: Eukaryota > Metazoa > Chordata > Mammalia > Chiroptera > Hipposideridae > Hipposideros > Hipposideros armiger. The sequence goes on along the minus strand of NW_017731637.1, from coordinate 1,505,036 downwards.
CTTAACCAGAAGTGTTTTTAAATAGTTTAAAAATATTTTTAAATTATTTTGTTTGAAAAGTTTTCTTTTTTTTTTCTTTTTGCCCTATCCTTAGGAAAGAGTTGGAAATACATGGGAGGGGGGGAAAGTACATTAAAGACTATATTTGTTTGCCATACATTGTATTAGTCTGCCATAACAAAGTACCACAGGCTGGGTGGCTTAAACAATAGAACTTTATTCTATCACCGTTCTGGAGGCTAGAAGTCCACAGTAAGGTTGGTTTCTTCTGCGGTGTCTCTCCTTGACTTGCAGACGGCTGCCTTCTCATGATATCCTCACATGGCCTTTTCTCTCTCTCTCTGCACATCTCTGGTGTCTCTCTGTATGTCTTAATCTTCACGTCTTATAAGGACGCCAGTTTGGTTGGATTAGGACCCACATTAACAGCCTCATTTTAATTTAATTACTTGTTTTAAAGGCCCTGTCTCCAAAATACAGTCACATTCTAAGGTACTGGAAGTTAGGGCTTCGACATATGAATTTGGGACAAGGGGACACATTCAACTCATAACAATGACATTCCAGAAAATGTTTTGAGCCACTACTCCCTCCCACCCCCAATCCTTTCTAGAAGGCTCATAGGAACCTGGCAATCTTGCTGTCAGAAAATTCCTCCCAGTCCTTCCTTCCCTTTCAACACTGACCTCTCCTTCAGCCCTCAACACAAAGTCACCTGGTGAGCAGGAGATGTTCTTTTGTCATTAACTCTCACCATGAAATCTTGAGTAATCCACTGTAGAGGGAAACACTAATAGAAAATATATATATATATATATATATATATATATATATATATATTTCTTAAAACAAATGGCAAAAGAAGAGAGTTATTCAAAACATGTAACCTTTATTACCTCAGATCAGATTGTAAAATAAAGTTTCTGTAAAGCAGCATCCATACAACACAACCTCACCTGTGGGAAGAAATCCATTGAACCATCACTGTAACACAAAATAGTGTATATAATAGTTCTCTTTGATGTATTCATTCCTTAGAAAAGGGACGCAGTAAACAGAGGCCCACTAAGGAAATCTCTGATGATTGAATCTCCAACACCACAGACATTGACAGCATTGGTGTTTGGTGGAAGGTATGCCTCCCAGGAACATCTTAATTCCAAGCACAGGACAGCCACTCACACATGCCACTCACCCTAGCTATGCTACTCTAAGGATCCAAGAATAAAGGGTGCTCCAGTTCCTATCAGCTGCAATTTGAAATGAACTCTAGAAAAGTTTCTAGAAGTAAGGCCAATGGTTGGTTATTCCCATTCCAGAATGTATAAGAGTTTAATTGCGGCCCCTGAGAGTAGTTGGTCTACGTTAAAACATGGCCAAGTTCCATCATTCAACACCTGCTTTGAAGTGGATGCTAGCCTAAAGTCAGGCCCAGAATTTTTTTATTTGTCCTTCTACTAATAATCTTGATAGAATCATGAATACTACTAGAATTCTACCCAGGAGAGGAACTCAGAATCAAACTCCTCCTCAGGGTAGCAGAGAAATTTTTTTTCTTCCACATTGTACTCGCCTTTGCCTCTTATAATTTCACAGATCTTATTGTGAGTGCCCCGGTCTCTGAGAAATAATGGCACTGCCATTTATTCCGGGTGAAGGTAGAGCCCAAGGCTTCCTTTGGTTATTCTTGAAAAGCGAATTAAAAAAAAAAAGTCCCATATAAAAATGAACTCTTGAATTAATGGTAAAGAGGGCTTCATACACAGACGCAGGGATTTGATATAATGAGCCTATAAAAATAAGTCTCAGGACACATACTTTATAGATGAACTTTTCCTACTTTGTCACAAGTTTCTCAGTACTTTTCTAGTCTTTCTCCAAACCTTGATACTTTTCAAATTTTTAATTTTCTTGACTTTTCCTAAACAGCAGAAGGAACACCCTGCCCCCAAGTGTTTTAGTTCCTCATTCTTTCTACATACAGAGGTTTTAGAGGGCTCTCCTTTCTTTGAAGAATTTGTCTGCTTTGTTTGGTCAAAGAAATGCTTTGAACTTGATCTGTGACTGACTGCTTATCTCCGTTTCAATAGATCTATTCTTGGATAGACGATATAACTGAGCGGTACCCTGATATGGTTGAAAAAATCCACCTTGGATCATCATTTGAGAAGCGCCCACTTTATGTTTTAAAGGTATGTTGCAGGGAGAGTCATTGATCTTTGAACTTTGGAGGATGTGTTAATTCTCCAGCAGTGCTTGTGATAACTTAGATTTTTTTTCTTTGAGTTCTGGGAATATTTGTATTATAAGTGTTCCTCAACTTTAATACCCAGCTATTTAAGGTTGGTTACAAATTTTTTTGTCCTTTACTAATGCAATGTTGTTCTATAGTGGAAACCCCAGTTTTAGAATCAACTCTGTCTCTGTTTAAGTGACACAAGCTTCAGGACCTACTGTCATAAAATGAAGGGAGTGGTCTGGGCTATTTCTCAAGTCCTTGTTTTATTTACACCACCACGAAAACCACCACCACCGCCTCTGACTGGCTTAGAGAGAGAGAGAGAGAGAGAGAGAGAGAGAGAGAGAGAGAGAGAGAGAGAGAGAGACTGTTATTGGACAAAGATTGACACTGATGCAGTTTTTGGAACCAAAGAAGAGCTGAACAGCCAAACCCAAGGAAAGACAGGAACCAGCACAATGCTGGGGTATTAGCAATAGGGCTGATGTAATAGCTTCTGTTCCAACACAGTCCATTTGGTTACTTATTTTTAGTTGAATAAATGGGACTTAGTAAAGGTGAGTGAATATAGAAACAGGAAGAATTTTGGGGAGCCATGAAACCATACTAATTCCTGCTTGTTAATTTCTAATTCTTTACTTATGTTATTTTACCACTCTTCCCCCTAAAAATATTTTTTTTGAGTTAAAAAGAAGCTCTGGAAAACTTTTAATCATTGGGAAAATAAAAAGTAAGTACCTAAGAAAAATGGTGAGGGAGTCCAAGTTTATCTTTGGTACCACAAGCTTCCCTTTCCCAAGCATTTCCCTATTTCACACCTCCCACAGAAAGGTACCCAGCCAACACATACCATTTTACCTCTAATTAAGTGTGAAAAAATTGCCTGAAGCACTAGTTCTCTAGTCTCCACTTCTATATTTTTACATGCAGCAATGGAATGAGTAGTTTAATGTGGGGGACTAGGATTCTGCTCAAGATGGCAGAATAGGTAAACCTTGTGCTTGCCTCTTCTCATAGCCACATCAAAATTACAACTAAACTGCAGAACAACCACCATTGATAATCACCTGAAGTCTAGCTGAACTGAAGTCCTGCAACTAAGGACATGTAGAAGAAGCCACCTCAAGACTAGTAGGAGGGGCAGAGACACAGAATGGGATGGTCCCAAACATGCATGTGACTGCTATAAATTAGGAGGGATATCATGGCTGCAGAGGTCCTCCATGGAGGAGCAAGGGGTCCCAGCCCCACACTAGGCTCCCCAGCCCAGGGTTCCAGTGCCAGAGAGAGAAGTCCCCAAAACTTATGGCTGTGAAAATCAGCAGAAATTATGGCTAAGTGATATGAAGGGCTGCTAGTCGCAAGCGTTCCTCTTACAGGGCCCATTCACAGTTTTACTCAATGATGTATTCACTCACTCATGCCCCAGTACTGGGGCTGCAGCTCAAAAGGCTCTGGGGACATACAAGAAGGAATTGAGTTGTCTGGCTTCAGAGGGAAGGCTGAGGGCCAGCTTTCTCCCAGAGAGAAGAAGTACAGGAAGAAGTCATTGTTTCTTTGTTGAGCCCTCCCCACTCCTGGAGTGCAGACACAGGCAGCCAACACATCTGAGTCTTCATCAACATAGCTAACACCACTCATTCACCTGGTGATTCCCTGAGACCCTGCCCCATCCAACTTTCGAGGACACCCAAGCTGTGGCTTTCCCATGTAAATGGCCTGTCTTGGCTCATGCTGTGGACTTTCCTACAACATTTCTCAAAGGTTCACAAACCCAAACAAGCAGCACCTCGCTTTGGTATTTCTTGTACCTCTTATCGAGCAGCCCAAAGCCCATCACTTGGTTTGTGGCTTGGCCTCTCAAGAGGACCTCCAAGCACAGTGTGGGTGGCAGCCATCTGTGGATTGTTTTGTGGTTCATGCTAGGTGGCTCCTGGCAGAATACAGGCTGCAGCTAAACTCGGCCTGTGGCAGGGCCTTCCCAGGAGGCCCCAGGGCTGGCACTCCAGATTGCCATCATCAGACCCAGTGGAAGCATCACCTGGCTGCTCATAGGATGACCCAAAGGGCAGTCTAAGCAGAAAGCAGAGCCTTACTTAAGTGAATCCTGCTCCATAGGATCAGTCTCTGCACAATAGCTCCTCCACTGTAGTCTCAGAAAGTACTTACAATCAATCATGTATTAGAGGGAATCAACAGTAGATTAAATGAAGCACAGGATCGAATCAGCAATTTAGAAGATAAGGTAGCAGGAAACACCCAATCAGAAACGCCCCCACTTTCTCCCCACCAAAAAAAAGAATCCCCCCAAAATGAAGATGGTTTAAGGGGCCTGTTGGACAACATCAAGCATACCAACATATGCATCATAGGGGTAGATGAGAAGAGAGAAGAAGAGAGAGAACAAGAAATTTAAAACTTATTTGAAAAAATAATGGTGGAAAACTTCCATAATGTGGTGAAGGAAATAGATATACAAGCCCAGGAGTCCCAAACAAGATGAACCAAAAGAGGACAACAGCAAGACACATCATACTTAAAATGCCGAAGGTTAAAGATGAAGAGAGAATCTTAAAAGCAGCCAGAGAAAAGCAGTTAATTACCTACCTACAAGGGAACTCCCATAAGACTGTCAGCTGATTTCTCAGCAGAAACTTTGCAGGCCAGAAGGGACTGACACAAAATATTTAAAGTGATGGAAATAAGGACCTACAAGCAAGATTACTCTACACAGGAAAGCTTTCATTTAGAATTGAAGGACAGATAAAGAGCTTCCCAGATAATAAAAAGCTAAAGGAGTTCATCATCATTAAACCAGTATTATAAGTAATGTTAAAGGGACTTCTTTAAGAAAAAAAAGATAAAAAATATAAATACTGAAATGGCAATAACTACATACCTATCAAGAATTACTTTAAATGTAAATGGATTAAATGCTCCAGTCAAAAGACAAAGGGTCAAAGGGTAGCTAAGTGGATAAGAAAACAAGACCCTTACATAAGCTGCCTACAAGATACTTCAGATCAAAAAATACACACAGACTGAAAGTAAAGGGATGGGGAAAAAATATATCATGAAAATGGAAACAAAAACAACAAAATCTGGGGTCGCTATATTTACACCAGACAAAATATAATAGACTTTAAAACAAAGGCTATAACAAGAGAAAAGCAGGACACAGTGATCCCACTTCTGGGTATGTATCCAAAGAAACCCAAAATGTTACTTCGAGGAGATAAATGCATCCATATGTTCATTGCAGCATTGTTTACAATGGCCAAGATGTGGAGGCAGCCTGGGTGTCTGTCAATGGATAAATAAAGAGGAGGTGGTCCCTATGTACAGTGGAATATTGCTTGGCCATGGAAAGAAATGAGTTCTTGCCATCTGTGATGGCATGGATGGACCTAGAGGATGGACCTAGGGGCTGATGGACCTCTGTCTGATACATCAGACAGAGAAAGACAAATGCAATGTGATTTCACTTATATGTGGAATCTAAAGAACAAAATAAACAAACAAAACAGAAACAAAACAAAACAGAATATTTTGATGGTTGCCAGAGTGGAGGTGGCTTGTGGGGGTCTGTAAAAAAGGGGGAGGGATTAAGAAGTACAAACTGGTTGTTACAAAATACTTTAGGAGTGTAGGCTATAGCATAAAATTGTAGTAACTATGTATGGTGTCAGATGGGTACAAGATTTATCAGGGTGATAGATGGGAGGGGGCTGGGGAGCAGGGTAAGAAAAGTGAAGGGATTAAGAAGTACAAATTGGTAGTCACAAAATTTTCATAGAGATGTAAGGTAAAGCATAGGGAATATGGTCAATGATATGGTAATAACTATGTATCATGCTAGGTGGGTACTAGACTAGTCAGGGGGAACACTTCTTAGATTATTTTAATGTCTAACCACTATGCTGTACTCCTGAAATGAATATAAAATAATATTGAAAATCAACTGTAATTAAAACTTTTTAAAGGTGGGGAAAGGTGAAGGAGAATAAGAGGTTTAAATTTCCAGGTATAAAACAAATAATTCATGGGGATGTAATGTACAGCATAGGGAATATAGTCAATAATATTGTGATAGCATATAGTATGGTGTCAGGTGGTTGCTGGACTTACCACAGTGATCACTTTTTTTTTTTTAAGATTTTTATTGGGGAATTGGGGGAAGGGGAACAGACAAGTTGCTGTCCTTTTGTTCTTCAGTCTAGTTGTGGAGGACGTTGCTTCACTGGCCCAAGTTGGCACCATCATTGCGCTTTTCCCGGGCGAGGCAGATCGGTCACCGGCTTCTGGAGGGCCACTCACTGCGGCTGCTGGCGGCTCACGCTGGCTGCTGCTACACACGGTAGCCCATGGCAACCCACTGCAGCAGGGGCTGCAGCCTACGCCGTCACTGGCAACTCATGGCAGCCCAGCTCCAGGTTGAGCTGCTGTTCAGCATCTTAACTGTAGAGGGCAGTGTCACTGGCCCTCATATGTGGGATCCAAACCGGGGTCCTCTGATATCCCAAGCCAGCTCTTAACCACCGTGCCACTCAGCCGGCCCAATGATCACTTCTTTAGGTGTGTAAATGTTCAATAACAATGTTGTAAACTTGAAACTAACATAATATTGTATGTTAACTATATCTTAATAAAAATCTTTTAAAAATAAATGTGAGGGAATCAAAAGAGCTTTAAATCTAGAGTCATGGCTCCGAAACTTAATCCAATTTTCACCAGCTATTTGACCTTAGCTAGTAATTTCATCTCTTCACCTTTAATCTCACCTGGTTTTAATTTCCCTTGAGAATTCTCAAAGGAACACAGACAATAATGTATGCTTCAGAGATTTGTTAAAAGGATTAAATATAACCCCTAAATAAATGTGTTATCCTGAGGCTTCCTGTTACTTTTTTTGGTTTTCTTTTGGCAGGTTTCTAGAAAGGAACAAAGAGCCAAAAATGCTGTGTGGATTGACTGTGGAATTCATGCCAGAGAGTGGATCTCTCCTGCTTTCTGCTTGTGGTTCGTAGGCTATGCAGTAAGTACAGTTTCACTTTCTCTTAAATCAGTTTCTCATTATGTGGCCTAAGGCCACTTGTGTCAGAATCAGCTGGGCTGTTTATTAAATGCCTTTTTCCATTCACATCCTAGAATTCCTGACTTAAAATCTCTGGAGGTGAGGCTTAAAAACCTGCAAACTTTCACAAGCTTTCACAAATTTTCACAAGCTTCCCAGGTCATTTTTATGCATATTAAGTTGGAGAACCATAACATCAAGCATTTAAATCACCCTCGTTTGATGGCCTTTTCCTTCCTACATTTTTAGCTGGGACTAAACACTGGAAAATAATTAAGAAACAATTGTAATATTTTTGCAAGTAGAAGAAAGAACTAAAGCAATTATCTAAATTGAATCCCAATTATTTTTTTCTTTCTTTAAACAAAAGATTGATAAATGTAATGATATTCAAGAATTTTTGTTCATCAAAAGACACCATTAAGAGAGTAAAAATATAAACTTTAGGGAGGAAGAGTTATTTGCTTCATAAACAACTAGTAACCAGGATTTTTTTTAAAAGATCCTCCAAATAAGAATGAAAAAAAAAAGAAAAAAAATCCTCCAAATCAATAAGAAAAAGTCAGCTAACCATAGGAAAAAACATCAAAAACTTAAATAGGTGCATTATAAATGAGAAAAACCTACATAATCAGTAAATATATAATAAACTTTTGCTCATATGCACCAGAATAACCCCAAGAATGTTCATAGTAATGATTCACATTAAAAACCCCTATAATTAGTGGATATAGTAATTGTGGCATACTCATACAATGGAATGAATGTTATACAGCACAAGAATGAATAAACTACTACTGTATATAAGAACATGAATGAAGCTCACAAACATAATAATGAGCAAAAGAAATAAGTTACATAACGATACATAGAGAGTAATTACACTTACCTGTATGTGTATATCAAAATCAGGCAAAACTAAACTATACTGTTTGCAGATGTATAAATTTGTGGTAAAAGTATAAAAACAAAGCAAAGAAATAATCATTTATTTCCAAAACACTCATGCCAAGTATAGTTTTAAGTGCTCTGCAAATAATAACTCACATTTTCATCATCATCATCATTATCATCATCATTTTTACCTCTGGGGGCTGTAGCATTATGATTGGAAGGAGCGATATGGGAACCTTCTTAGATGCCATTTGTAGTATTTATTCACTCATGCATATGTTTTATAATAATTATTTTTTAATTATTTATTTCTTTTTTTTCAGTTACAGTTGACATTGAATATTATTTTATATTACTTTCAGGTGTACAGCATAGTGGTTAGATACTTATATAATTTGTGCAGTGATTCCCCCAATTAGTCTAGTACCCAACTGGAACTATACATACAGCAGGTGCCAAAAAATTGTATTGCGGGAGACCAGCTCCCACAGGTCCAGGGGTTCCCTCAGGTGGAGACAGTGTTGGGGAGGAAGCGAGACACAGGGGTGCCGCTTTCAAGAAGAAGTGTCTCACTTTATTTTTACAGCATGTCCCTTTTATACTGGACAGTTGACCTTTTCCAGAGTTAAACTTTTGCCCTTTAGGAAGTTGTTTTTCTCAAAGTTTTTCTTCCTTGGGATGTTTCTGTTACAGGGTACAGCCTGACCTGTTCTATACTAATGACTAACTTATTTTAACTATGTTTCAATCTCTATCTATAACGGCTTTGTGGCTAGAACTGAGTTCCTGCCCTGGCGCCCAAAGAATGTTTGAAATTACTATGGCTATCTAGCAATTATTTCAAACACTACTGGCTAAACAGGATCTTAAGAATTATAAGGTGCATAACTTGTCTATTACTAAGAAACTAACAGGAAAACAGAATTATCGCAATATGTCTAAAACTCACTTATTCAGTTTAAGATAAACTAAACAACCAATATAAGAAGGGGTGTCAGATCTTCGTCCTACTGGGGGGCATCCAAAGGGGAATTAAAAAACTTTTAAGATATAAACCAGTATCTGTTTCTCAGTCAGAGCTTCAGACTTTGTCACAATAGCAGTGCGCTTGGCCATGTCAGACACTGAGGCGCAGCCGGCTCCCAACAATGTATATACATTTTAAGAAAGGAAAACTGTATTAAAATTGTAATACTTAGTATGTACAGATAACAAAAGATGAATGCAAGTCATGTTTGACTCCTTCAGTTACAAGAGGTGCTCAAAGTGGTTACCATCAACATTCAGACACTTCTGATTAAGGAGAACTACCGCTTGAGCAATGGTGACCAAAGTGTCCACTTGTATACATTTTTTTGGCACCCCCAGTAGTTGTTGCAATATTATTGATTATGTGCTGTACTTCACATTACCAAGACTATTTATTTATGTATTTATTTATTATTTTTTATTAGTTTCAGGTGTACAAAACAATGTAATAGTTAGACATTTACACCCCTCACAAAGTGATAACCCCTCCAATCTACTAACCTTCTAATATCCTATATAGCTGTTACAATACCATTGACTATCTTCACTGTGCTGTACTCCACATCCCCTAGATATATATATCTATAATATGTATCTATGTATCTATATATATAGATATTTAAAATTTATCAATTTTACTACATATATTTAATTATAGTTGACATTCAATATTATTCTATTTCAGCTTCAGATGTATAGCTTATTGGTCAGGCATGTCTGTGAAGTGATCCCCCTGATAAGTCCACTGCCCATCTGGCACCCTACATAATCTTTACAACATTATTGGTTAAATACCCCATACTGTATTTCATATCTCTGTGGCTATATTATGACCACTAATTTACACTTTCTAATCCCTCCACCTTCTCCCCCATTTCTACCTAATGATGATTTTTTAACTATCAATTGTATTTCTTAATGCTTTTACATTTTTCACCCAGCTCCCCAAACCCCCTCACCTCTGGCAACCACCTCTTTGCTCTCTGTATCTATGAGCCTGTTTCTGTTTTATTCGTTTATTTTGTTGTTTAGATTCCACATATAAGTGAGATCATATGGTATCTGTGTTTCTCATTCTGACTTATTTCACTTAGCATAATACCCTCTAGGTCCATCCATGTTGTCACAAATGGTAAGATTTAATGCTTTTTTAAAGCCAAGTAATATTCCATTATACATATGTACAACATCTTTATTGAATTGTCTGTTGATGGGCACTTGGGTTGCTTTAATATCTTGGCTATTATAAATAGTGTTACACTGAACATAGGGATGCATATACCTTTTCAAATTAGTGTTTTGGATTTCCTCAGGTAAATACCCAGAAGTGGAGTTGCTGGGTCATAAGGTAGTTCTATTTTTTAATGTTTTGAGGAACCTCCATACTCTTTTCCATAGTGGCTGCACCAATCTGCAATCTTACCAACAATGTACAAGGGTTCCCTTTTCTCTGCATCCTCACCAACACTAGTTGTTTGTTGATTTATTGATGATAGCCATCCTGACTGGTGTGAGGGGTATCTCATTGGGGCTTTTATTTGCATTTCTCTGATGATTAATAATTTTGAGCATTTTTAATATGTCTGTTGGCCATCTGTATGTCCTCTTTAGAGAAATGGCTATTTAGGTCCTCCGCCCATTTTTTAATTGGATTGTTTGTTTTTTTGGTGTTGCATGAGTTCTTTGTAAATTTTGGATATTAACCCCTTATCAAATGTATGATTGGCAAAATATCTTCTCCTATTCAATAGCCTGTCTTCATTTTGTTGGTGGTTTCCTTTGCTGTGCAAAAACTTTGTAGTTTGAAGTAGTCACATGTTTATTTTTCTTTTTTCCCCTTGCTTGAGGAGATAGATGAGAAAAAATATATATCACTAAGAGCAATGTTAGAGAGTTTACTGCCTCTATTTTCTTCTAGGAGGTTTATGGTTTTGGGTCTTACATTTAAGTATTTGATCCATTTTGAGTTTATTCTTGTATATGGAATAAGAAAGTGATCTAGTTTCATATTTTTGCATGTATCTGTCCAGTTTTCCCAACACCATTTATTGAAGAGACTATCTTTACCCCACTGTATGTTCTTGCCTCCTTTGTCATAGATTAAATGACCATATATAAGTGTGAGATTATTTGGGGACTCTGTATGCTGTTCCATCAATATATGTGTCTGTTTTATGCCAATACCATGCTCTTTTGATTATTGTAGTCTTGTAACATAGTTTGACATCAGGTAGTATGATACCTCCAATTTTGTTATTTTTTTCTCAAGATTGTTGTGACTACTTGGGGTCTTTTTTAGTTCCATATAAATTTTAGAATTATTTATTCTAGTTCTGTGAAAAATGCCATTGGTATTTTGATAGGAATTGCACTGAATACAAGGTCTGACAATTAAACACTTTTTCTAGGATGAGTTCGCAAGCTTAATTGTCCAACCTCGCATATACATTGCTTTGGGTATTATGGACATTTTATTATTATTATTATTATTNAGCCATCCTGCCACCTGTTGGCAGCTCACGGCTGCTCAGCTCGGGCTGACTCGAACCACTGTTGCTCAGAGCTCAAACTCTTGAGCGAGCTCTTATTATGGACATTTTAAAGATGTTAATTCTTCCTACCCATGAGCATTGTATGTTTCCATTTATTTGTACGTTCTTCAGTTTCTTTCTTCAGTGTCTTATAGTTTTCTGAGTACAGGTTTTACCTCTTTGGTTCAAGTTATTTCTAGGTGGTTTTTGGGGGGTTTTGATGCAATTATAAGTGGAATTATTTTCTTAATTTCTCATTCTAACAGTTCATTATTGATATGCAACCAATGTCTGAATACTAATTTTGTATCCTGCTACTTTACTGAATTCATTTATCAGTTCAAATAGTTATCATTGTCAGACCTCGTATGTTCATCAGGGATAATGACCTATAGTTTTCTTTTTTTGTAATGTCTGTCTGGTTTTGGAATCAGGGTAATGCTGGTCTCATAAAATGAGCTTGGGAGCATTCCCTCCTCTTGAATTTTTTGGAATAGTTTGAGAAGGATCAGTGTTAATTTTTCTTTGAAAGTTTGGTAAAATTCACCTGTGAAGCCATCCAGTCCAGGACTTTCGTTTGTTGGGAATATTTTTTATTACTGATTATTCAATTTCATTAGTAGTTATCTTTTGATTCATATTTTCTGTTTCTTCTTTATTCAGTCTTGGAAAGTTATGTCTGTAGGAACTTATCCATTTCTTCCTGATTGTCCAATTTGTTGGCATATAATTGTTTGTAGTATTTTCTTATACTCCTTTGTATTTCTGTAGTGTCAGTTGTCACTTCTCTTCTTTCATTTCTGATTTTATTTATTCAAGTCCTCCTTCCTTTTGTCTTGATGAGTCTGCTTAAAGTTTTATATATTTGGTTAACCTTATCGCAGAACAAGTTCTTGGTTTCATTGATCTTTTATATTGTGTTTTTAGATTCTATTTCATTTATTTCTGCACTGATATTTATTATTTCCTTCTTTCTACTCACTTTGGGCTTTGTTTGCTGTTCTTTTTCTAGTTCCTTTAAATGTAAGGTTAATACATTTAGAGAATAGTGTGAAAACTCATTGGATACCACATGTTTGGAGAACCCCATGATACACAGATCTCAAATTAATAGTAAAGAATTAGTATATTCATGACCATGTTCAACTTGGCTGAAAATATTATTTGAAAAAAATCATGTCTTTAAACACAGCTGATAGTTATAAGTCAGAATTATAAAGCTTATAGAATTTTAGAGGTTATGCTACTTCAGTGACATGAATAGATATCTAGGTTGTATGCTTTTGAAGTATAGATAACTGGATAAATGTCAAATCTGAAAAGATTTTAATACGTAATAGTATTATTCTCAAACTTAATTCAGGACGTTTCTTGGATTTCTCTGTATCTGTGTAACCCTGCTGTAATCCTCACAATGCCTGGAGAGGAATACAGGTTTGCCCAAGTACAACTCAATCTTATCCTTAGCCAATCAGGAAAATACCTAAAGTCCTAAGGATACTATAACATTATCCAGCTGATCTATTCAGGTCATCCTTTCATCAGCAGTGACCTCAATGGATCTTCTCCACTTACAGGCACTGAGAAGTCCCCTTATTGCACAGTTCCCTCTGTCCTTCCTTTTTGTAAGGGCACTATCCTTCCTTTTTCATCCACTCACTGCCCATTTGGAGCCTTGCTTATTAGACAAGAAATTCCAGGGCTAACATTGATCATCTCTTAGAGCTTAGCTTTTTGCTGAAAGACTTACATCCAATCATTGATAAGGGTAGGAAGGAAATAAAGAGAGTAAAGCAGACAAAGAAACCCACTATGCTACATCTATTAAAAGTTCAGTAAACACTGCTTAAATGAAAATAAATGCTTTATTATTTTGAAATAAATGAAATCTCATCTTTATCTGATAATAAATGCTATGTTATTACTGAACATGACTCTAACATAAATTTACAAATTTGTAGCATAAAAATGTATTTAACTAGTTACTCTACTATTTATGATAGTTTATTTTATTCTGTAAAATTTGCTCCCTTCTCATTAAGCTTTCATTTCTGACCCATATTAGATTAAAAAACAACTTGTACTTTTGCTTTCCTTTCTCCTATGTTTCATAAGTGGTTATCCATTGCAAAGAATTTTAATATGACTCATGATTGTCTTAGGGAAATGTGGATATAAAATTTTAAATATTGAAAGAGAAAATCATATAAAGTTTTTACTATAGCTAAGGTTGGATTTAAAAGACATTTTTCTTTTGTCAATAATAAAAAAAAACATTTCTTAAAGTTTTTTGAGTAAGGTGTAAAGTGACAAATAATTGTAAATTAATCCACAAATTAAAAAGTAGCAATGTTGCCACAAATGAAGATTTTATACCAAAGCTTAGTCCTAGATGAAATGGTTTATTTTAACCAGCTGAAATTTATCTTTGTGTCTCTCCTGCCTCTATATTTGGTTATTTTGGGGGTGAACTTCTTAGTCATCAGAATGAGGATGTTATTGATCATGTTGAAATAGGTGACTCTAAGGTAGATGTGAGTCTAAAACAGAGAAGAGCAGTGTCAGGTGGTGCCTATTAGGAAACTCATAGCCAGTACCTAGGAAAAGCTACCACTGATTTTAAAGCCAAATGATCTGATGCTTAGAAAACAAACTCTATTGCAGCAAAAAAAATAACTCCACAAGTTATAAAGACAATGTTGAAAATATCACTAGACCCATGTAGGCATAAGACAAGGTTAGTTTAAGCTCTGATTGATATGTATTTTTGAAAAAGAAGTGGAACAATATCTAGGTTTTTTTCCTTAAATCTTCATGGGCTTTATAGATTTAATAAAGAATTCTTTTTGTTTCTTAAAGGAAATTGTAGAAAATATATGGTTCTGTTTTCAGCCTCTATTAAATAGGAAGACCATTTGTCCCATGTCCAAAGTTTTACCACCACTTGGCAGATTAGTACCCTGAATTCAGTCTTTCCAGGAATTGATAGTCTTCCTATAAGTTAAATTTGCCAATCTGAACATGCCAAATGAGTTTTTTGAAAAGAAAAATGCATAAAAGAAACAGACTAAGTTTAGAAGAATATAAAAGAGATATATTAAACATGCTTTGTTTAACTTGTAGGTAACTCAATTCAGTGGGGAAGACAATCTACATACCGGTCTTCTGAGGCACATGGATTTCTATGTTATGCCAGTAGTTAATGTGGATGGTTATGACTACACATGGAAAAAGGTAGGTGAAGGCAAAGGAAACAAAATATACCCCCTTTGGGAATACAGGATACATATGCTGAATTACTCATAGACTCCTGGAACTTGGAACATGGTTTTATTATTTTTTAAAAATGTTTAATTCTCATTATGGAAAAGTTCAAATGTATATGAGTGAAAATAATTGTAAACTCCTATGTACCCATCAGATAGCTTTAAAAACAATCAACTCATAGCCGATCTTTTTTTACCTATATGCCCCACCTACTTCTACCTTGCCCATATTATTTTGAAGCAAACCTCAGACGTCATATCATTTCACCAATTTGTAAAATCATAAATTGCAAAACTTATAACAGCATTCTAACTGAACTTTAACTGATAAGTGAATTTAAACCTTATTACCCTTTAACTCAGTCATGAGCTTAAGTATGAGTATCTTGATCAATTTCATCTACACTGGAAATCATTATCAATGGTGTTTTTAGTCCATTAACATCTTGATTCACGTAAAATGAATTATTCAAGCAATATGAAGTACATTCCTTTCTAATTTAATGAGGGGCACATAAAAACATTACTGAGCATATATAAGCTTAAGTAGCACATGTAAGCACTAAGGAGAATGAGAATAATTGCAGTGATTAGAAACATATGGGATTATGCAGTAATAGTTTCATGTAGGAGGTAATTTATGCAGAAGAAATGGGAATGATGGAAATTAATGAAAAAGTCATCTCAGGTGAGAGGAATACTGTGCATAAAAGCTTGCAGGTAGAGGTGGGCAAGTAAATAGGAAATTCCAAGCATAGTACATAACATGAATTTGGTGTCAATAAATTGTCACATTTGTAGATTATATTATAATAAATGTACTCTTGCACTTGAATCACAATGGAATTCAGCCACCCTTAAGATATTCCTACTTCCCAGCTGGTCTGTGTCTTTGTGTCTTAATTCTGCCAATTAGTGCCTGCAATTTGAGAACCTAATTTCTCCAGGACATTTGTCGCTACCAAACCACAGGTCAGGGGTTGGAAGCAGACTGAGAGGCTTGGCAGAAGGGTTGGTGAGAGTAGGGGAAAAGAGTGCCATATCATCCCAAACTTAGAACTTAAAGTCTGTGCAACTGTTTACATGATCAAGTTTCCCAGTTTACCCCAAGAATTCCCTGGGAATTTGCTTTATGTTTACAAACCAGAGTCAAATCAGTACATTTAAAGGATCCCTCCAGTTAGAGGTGTCTTCTCATCTTTATCCCCTGTATTTTTTTAATTAAATTTATTGGGGTGACATTGGTTAGTAAAATTATATAGGTTTCAAGTGTACAATTCTATAATACATCATCTACCTATTGCATTGTATGTTCACCACCCAGTCAGTTCTCCTTCCATCACCATATATTTGACCTACTTCACCTTCTTGTACCATCCCCATCTTCCCTTGTAAACACTAAACTGTTGTCTGTGTCTATGAGTTTTGGCTTGTTTGTTTGTTTGTTGCTTTCAGTTTTATATCCCACATATGGTTCTCAACTTTTTCTGTCTTATTTTGCTTAGCATGATAATCTCAAGATCCATCCATGTTGTCGCAAATGGCAGTATTTCATCTTTTCTTATGGCTGAGTAATATTCTGTTGTGTATATACCACATCTTCTTTATCCAATCATCTATCAAAGAACACTCCGGTTGTTTCCATGCCTTGGCCACCTGTAGCTTTTAGAGAGTGTTGAATTCAATCTGAAGAGAGCATTGAAACTCATGACTCAACAATACTGTATTATAATCATCAAACTTGCTAAGAGACTAAATCTTAATTATTCCCACCACAAAAAGAAATGATAAGTATGTGATCTGATAGAGGTGCTAACTACCACTACAATGGCAATCATATT
Organism: Hipposideros armiger; assembly: GCF_001890085.2. NCBI lineage: Eukaryota > Metazoa > Chordata > Mammalia > Chiroptera > Hipposideridae > Hipposideros > Hipposideros armiger. The sequence continues at coordinate 1,488,162 of NW_017731637.1, read as the reverse complement.
ACAATATAGAAATATTGTGCACCTTAAATTTACAAAATGTTAGATGTCAAATGTATTTCAGTTTAAAAAAGAAACTCATGACTCATAGTTTTAATCTGAGTTGAAACACAAAGTTATTTTACTTTTCTTAGAAGGAATTCAAACTGACAACCCACAAAATTACTTTAAAAGAAACAAGACTAAACAAGATGGCCAATAAGCAGCTTAGCAAAACCAAGTGGAAATTTTGTTTGTTTAGGTCAAAATTGATCAAATATTATGATTTTGTTGGTTGAAAATGAAATAGTTTGAGTGAACATGGTTGAGACCTGGATAGAAACAAGAGCTATGCAAAAGGAATGCTGTGAAGATGGGGTTGCAGGAGAAAAACACAGCCCTAGCCACTTAGGCTTCAAAAGTCATGTCTTTCCTTGAACTACAAACATGGCCACCCTAGTTATCTGTATTTTGTTTATTTAGGATCGAATGTGGAGAAAGAACCGTTCTTTTCATGAAAATAGTCCTTGCATTGGAACAGACCTGAACAGGAACTTTGCTACTAAACACTGGTGTGGTAGGTTGTTTGCTTTATTTCTAGTAACGTCTCTTTATTAAAAAGGTGATATTAATAAAGAAAGGCCTATTAATTCAAGCTAGTTAGAGGGGAAGCCTATCTGCATCAGGAAATAATTCAAATAATAAATGTTTTAGTTAAATGTAATGCTGTAAATATTGACTAGAGTCAGCAAATCACCTTAGCCTCTCCTCCCTGCTGTTTCCTCGTCTTTAAAAGGAGGAAGTTGGAACAGTTCTCTAAGGTCCCTTCTAGCTTCAAAAATCCTAAAATTCTATTTTTCTAAAATAATAAAGAAGTAACTATTAAATTTCCTGCTTTAATAAACAAATAATTTTTATCCTTAGGATAGCAGAGACCAGGGTTGGGTAAATTTTTTTTTTTTAAGATTTTTATTGGGGAATTGGGGGGACGGGAACAGACAAGCCGCCGTCGTCTTGCTCCTCAGTCCAGCCGTGGAGGACACTGCCTCACCGGCCCAAGCCAGCACCATCATTGCGCTCTTCCCCGATGAGGCAGACCAGTCGCCTGCCTCTGGACAGCCGCTCACTGCGGCTGCCGGCCGCTCACGCTGGCCATCGGCCACACACGGCAACCCACCGCCACAGGCAGCCCACACCGTAGCCGGCGACTCACGGCAGCCCAGCTCCAGGCTGAGCTGCTGCTCAGCATCTTAGCTGTGGAGGGCAGTGTCACCGGCCCTCACATGCGGGATCCGAACCGGGGCCCTCTGGCATCCCAAGCCAGTCCCCAACCATCGCGCCAGTCCGCCGGCCCTAAATTTTATTTGCATAGGTAAATATTTACTTCTATAGTGTTTGAAAACATTTTCTTCTGTGTTCACTATTCACTTTCTTAACCAGAAATTCTTTCTTCCATGAATATCGTAAAGATAAACTTATGTCTAACCCAGTGGGAGTTTATCATCTTGATTTCAATGAGTTAAGGCACTCAGTTAACATTGAGTTAGACATTCAGGAACATTGTCTGCTCTCAGGGAGGTAGGTGCCAGTTCACCCTCCACCCTTCTATTATATTTCATAATCACCACATTTAAAAAAAACAGCTACAAAACAAAACTATGCTGAACAACAAGCTTGAATCATCTATATTTTTGGAAGTGAGAGCATGTGGCTCCTTGGGGACTGTACGGGGTCAAAGCAATTGTAACCACAGAAACACCCTCTTCTTTCTAGTCCTTTGCCTCTACACAATCGTATGTACACGATCTTATATAGTTTCTTTTAGAAAGAAGTGAAAATTCGGGATTTTGAACATTTCATCATTATCCCACAGCACATATGAATACCCCATCAAGGATTACTTACCTTATTTTCTTATTCCCTTCCCCCTCCAGGTCAGAAACTCCAGGGAGCGACCGTTATTCATGACTTAGTACAGTGCCTGACACATGGAGGGTTCTCTGAAATGTTAATTCGATGAACACGTGAATGAATTTAGTTGTTCTAAGAAAGCTAGAGATGCAGTCAGCAAGGAGAGAAAAGAGCAGTTAATCCTGCCTCAGGCTCAAGGGAATCACACAGTGGTTTCTTCATAAGAGCTGCCCTTAAGATTGTCCACTAAAAGTGCCTGCTGAGACCCAAAGACACCGCAGCAGTGATAACTGGGCGGGGGGCACAGAGAAGCAGCAGCTGATATAAAATAGACCTAAATAAACAGAGCTGACAGTTGCTAAGTGCTGAGCAGTTTACATAGTTCATCTCCCAGATTTCATTACCTACATATCATGGATGGAGAATGCCAGACTTTTTTTTTTTTTTTTTTTAAGCTGAGCCATCCTGCCACCTGTTGGCAGCTCAGCGGCAGCTCAGCTTGGGCCGGGCAGTGAACCACTATTGCTCAGAGCTCAAACTCATGAGTGAGCTCTTAATCAACTGAGCCACTCGGCCGGCCTCCTGAGAATGCCAGACTTTAAAAGATGAAGCCCCTTGCTGAAGATGGAGCACAGAGCTAGGAAGTGGCAGAGCTGGGCTATAAAGCCAGGCTAACTGACTCCAAATTTATTGAAATTCTTCTGAAATGTCTGACAATCACTCGTCAGTTAGAAACTCCCTTGTGGAACTTTTTATTTTATCTTCAGGTTCTTTTGATGCTCTATTTTACTTAATATTTTTCATGGTGAACCCAATGTTACATAATTTGAATAGCAAACTAGCCAAAATATATTCCACTATTGTCAACAAGAATGCTGTATTATTACATAGCACAAGAGTTAAAAAACAGAAGTAGAAGCAGCAAGCATATAGAGAAGAAAGAGTTCCAGATAAAAAAAAATAATAATTGTAAGGACTCTTTTTTGCCAAGTGGCCCAGCATCTCGTGAGTACTGTGTAAGTAAGCCAGTGAGAAAGAAAAATTAAATCTTATCTTTTCTTTGTCCCTACCAATAGAATGTGCCTTTATAATACTTTGTAAAAGATCTATTAGAGCACCTCGCTTATTAATAGGAAGTGATGTATCAAGCCTACGTATTTATTTATTAATTTTTATTGGGGAACAGTGTGTTTTTTCAGGACCCATCAGCTCCAAGTCAAGTAGTTGTTTCAATCTAGTTGTGGAGGTAATCGACTGGCAACCTTCGTGTTATGAGCACTGCGCCCTAACCAACTGAGCTAACCAGCTGCCCAATGCCTATGTATTTATTTTACGTTTATTTTACCCTTCCTCTGTATTAAACTTGTGTGTGTGTGTGTGTGTGTGTGTGTGTGTGTCTGTGTGTGTGTGTGCGCGCGCGTGTTGAAGAAGGGAATGGGGTTGAAGGTGTTTTAGTTGGCTAGGACTGCCAAAATAAAAAATACCACAGACTGGGTGGGTTAACCAAGAGAAATTCATTTCTTGCAGTTCTGGAGACTGGAACTCCAAGATCAAGGTGTCAGAGGGTGGGTTCCTCCCAAGGCCCCTCTCCTTGGCTCGCAGATGGCCACCTTCTCTTAGTATCTTTACATGGCCTTTTCTCTGTGTTATGTGTATATCTGGTGTGTCTCTCTCTCTTCTAATAAGGATGCTAGCCATATTAGATCAAGGCCCCACCTTTGTGACTTTATTAAATTTTAATCACCTCATTAAATGCCCTATCTCCAAATACAACACATTGCAGATTAGGGCTTAAACATATGAATTGTGGAGGGGAAGAAGGCCAGAATTCAGTCCATAACAAGGCATTTTGTGAGAACTTCTGGTCTCAAATTTCCGAAGACAGATCCATTCATTTTAAAAAATGTTCAGTTAAATTAGACAGTTTTTGCAATGGGTGTGCAGTAAAAAATCCTTTATTTCTTTTCCTATGAGATAGTCATTTCTCGTAATTATTTTTTATTATATTAAATATATATATAATTTACTATTTTACCATTTTTAAGTGTAAAATTCAGCGGATTAAGTACATTCACAATCTAGTGCAACTATCACCAATATCCATTTCCAAAAGTTTCATCATCCCAAACAGAAACTCTGTAATCATTAAGCAATATCTCCTCATTCCCTACTCTCCCAGCCTCTGGTATTTTTAATCTATTTTTTATCTCTACGAATCTGCCTCTTGTGATATTTCTTGATTCTTTGCATGGTAGACCAAGCACCTATCGGTATAAATGAAGCTCGTAGGCTGAGAGAAATGAAATAGCTTGCCCAGATTAACATGCCTGCCTTAATAGCAAAGAAGAATCTCAGACTCACATTTCCCAACTGCCTGGCTCTTTCCACCAAAATGCTTGACATCCTTTGAGTGAGAGTCACAGAATGAGTATCTGAAGCTGCTGTCTCCACTACAGGAGCCACTAGCCATATGTGGCCACTGAGCACTTGAAATGTGACTTGTTTGAATTGAGAAGTGTAATAATTATAAAATACACACCAGATTTTGAAGTTTTAGTGTGAAAAAGTAGCACAAAATAGCTCATAAATAATTTTTATATTGGTTACATTTGAAATGATACTTTGTACATATTGGGTTAAATAAGCTGTATTATTAAAATTAGTTTCACCTGTTGTTGTTTTTTAAGTGGTTATTTGAAAACTTAAAATAAGTGACTTACATTATATCTCTATTGAACAGCTCTGGTCTGAGGATTCATATTAGGACAGTACCTCTCCCTTCAACTCTTTCATGTCCTCTCCCACTTGTACCCCCAATGTATAGTCTTTATTCTGTAGATACACACACACACACACACACACACACACACACACACACACACACACACACACACACACGAGAGACCTGACAATTAAGTTCGCGAACTTGTAGCAGTGACG
>NW_017731637.1:1475964-1480365 GCF_001890085.2 Hipposideros armiger | reverse complement strand
CTCTCTCTCTCTCTCTCTCTCTCTCTCTCTCTCTCTCTCTCTCTCTCTCTCTCTCTCTCTCCTTTCTCTCCCTCGTCAGAATGTACTGAACGATACAGTATAACTAAAGAAAAAGGAATGATAAAGTGCTATTGACATCAAAGAACAATTTCAGCCAGACATTGAAAGATAGGATTTCTATAAGTGGACAGGGAAGGGAAGACATCCCAAGCTATGGAGATGGTGTTCCTCACAGGAAGTATGTTCAGGGGACTGTGAGGGTGAGAAAGAGAGGGGTGACACCATTGGAAAGCAATAGATGAGATCAGCTTGTGAGGACAAGTTTAGCTTGTTTAAATATCAGAATAAATTTGCATTTTATTCTGCAGTCAGTGGGGTTCCATTCAAACTTTTATTTTGAACAAAGGAATGGCACAGCATCGTATCCACTGATCTTCCTCTGGGTCATTCAAGAGAGTGACAGTGAATACCATCTAACTTCAAGAAAGATCTGTGTAAGCTAGAAACAGAAGTCATGGAACAGGGGACTTAGTTATTATCCTGCTCCATACCGGAGACTTTTTTATTTGATGAGTCTTTGGTAGTTATTAAACATTTTACACAAGAATAAAATAGAGTTTATGAGAAGAAGGGAATCAGACATGCCTTAGGTATAATATTGTTTAGAGAAGTTGGATTTAAAGTTTGGTGATAATTTTGTCTACGGTTGGGATAATCCCAAGTTGTTTGCCTGTGAAATAGAGTGATATTTCACCTTACAAAATAAATGAATTCCTAAAAAAGGCATGTGAGAATTATTTTTTCAAATTAAATAAAATTTTCAATGTATTGAAGAATCTATGTGCAAAGTCACCCAACTGTGATTTCTGAAAAACATTTTTTAAAGTTAATTTATTCTTCTTGATTTACCCTTTGGATAAATGCAGATTTTTCATATATTCAGTATTTCTTCTAATTTTATTGAGATGTAATTGGTATATATATGTGTGTGTGTGTATATATATATATATATATATATATACACACATATATATATATACACACACACATATATATAACATTATGTAAGTTCAAGTACAATGTGATAATTTGATACATGTACATATTGTGAAATGATTACCACCATACAGTGAGTTAATACAACCATCACCATACACAATTACAATTTTTTCATTTGTGGTGAGACTATTTAACATCTACTCTTTAAGCAACTTTCAAGTATATAATACAATAGTGTTAAGTATAGTCACCACACTGCACTGTGGATCCCCAGAACTTGCTCATCTTGTAACTGGAAATTTGTATGCTTTGACCAACATCTCTCCATTTCTCTCACCCGCCAGCTCCTGGCAACCACCATTCTACTCTCTATTTCTTCATATATATAGTTTGATTCAATTAATATATGATTTTTTTTAGGAACTTCTACCTGTCCTGTTTAAAGCTGTACATTAACTTAAATTTCATATTCTATTCGTTTCAGTCTCTAGTGGCCAGTGAAGCAGTCCATGCTATTGAAAATACGAGTAAAGGTATCAGATACACACATGGCAGTGGTTCAGAAAGTTTATGTAAGTATCTTTTCTTAAGATCTTGGAGAACTGTGAGGTACTAAAGAAATCTGTTTTTGGTGTTTCTGTGTGGATTTAACTTTTCTAAATGGAATTTTTAAACAAGGTTACATGTAAAACAATTAGATTATAACAATTAGAAATGGAAGCATGATAGCTATGACAGCACTGAATAAGACTATGTTAATAAATGAATATACTAAAAAGAAGCCAAAATGATACTTAAGAAATTATGCTCATTGCTATAGAGTAGGGATTATAGAACTGGCATCGCACTAGTTGAGTGAAGCAGAAAAGTTCATAAAGGGTCAAAAGAATGTGTAAGATGCCACCATGTAAGGTTGTGCAGGTTGAACACTATACAAATCTAGGGAACACCATTTACATTAGTTGCTTTTTAATGACAGCCTGTGCCCAAGGGTATAGCTCATAGCACACTATAGTTGAATGTTTTTTGTTTGTATCATAGTGATGAGAACATGTATGTGGCAAACTCTTAACAAATATTTTAAATTAATTTCTGCTGGTAGATTTTTATTGAGGAACTCCTTTATACCCACAGTGGGATATAGACAATGATTTTGCTCTTTTGAAGCTGGAGGGGGAGATGGGAGAATAGGAACAGAACATAAACACGTAACTAGCTTTGAGCAAACTATGACCCGCAGGCCAAACCCAGCCCATTGCTTGTTTTTGTAAAGCCCGTGAGCTAAGAATGGTTTTCCAGTTTTTTCAAATGGTTGAAAGAAATGGAAAGAAGAATAAGATTTTGTGACACTTGAAAATTATATGAAATTCAAATTTCAGTGTCCAAAAATAAAATTTTATTTGAACACAGCCATAGCCATTCATTTGTGTGTTGTCTATGACAGTAGAGTTGAGCAGTTGGGACACAGACTATGTAACACACAAAGCCTAAAATATTTGCTATCTGATCTTTTACAGAAAAAGTTTTCCAATCTTTGATGTAAACAATTAAGTAATTAAAATAGTATAATACCATTGATAAGAAAATAAAATAGGCTTTTGGGTTTGAGAATGACTGCAGGAGAAGAGGCTAAACTGGCCTGGGTAGGTCTTTCTCTGTAGAGACATTTTTGGGAGACCTACCTGGTAAGTGGCTACTAAACAAAGATGTGGAGGTAAACCAGGTAGAGGGAATGGCATGTGAAAAGGCCTTGAGACAATATATTCAAAGTCTCAGAGTTTCCTTTAATATGTATGATTTACAGGGGTATAAAAACATATTCATATTAATAATCACATTTATATTATTTTCGATAAATTACTTGAGCACCAGATGCCCTATTAGTAGAAAGTCCAGAACCAGAGAACTCCTCTTCCACCCCAACAAACCCAAAATGTCTCAAGAATGAATTGAGGCCAGTTTGGTCTACATGGTATCTGTGTCTTGGTGAGGCTGGTCCACTGCTGCCTTTGCTGAATTCAGGTCCATGCTCTGTCACAGAAAACCCCCACAATTTCGTTTCACAATTCAGAGCTTTCTTGATTCCTATCCTTTTCTCTACTATTGTTCCCCAAAGCAGACAATAGTGCCTCAGGCCCTGGAGAACTTACAGAGCAATTTCCTGTTATTATGATGAAAACAGTCCATATACACACCTTCATTCATTTAGGACACATCTCTGTGTATGTGTGGGTAAGCATAGTAATGGCTAGAAGAATAAATTTCCAATATTGATAACGGTTGTCAGAAATATTTGCTGAATCAATGAATAACTTAACTAATCCACTGTTGATGAATAGTTTTCAATATTATAAACAATGTTTCAGTAAACATTTTTGAATTAATTCAATTATAGGTATTAGAAAGAAGCAAAAATAATCACTTAGCATATAATATGGCTGTCTACCTGGAAAGCAGAAAATCAACCAAAAATATCAGTAACAATCAAAAAGTTGAGTAAGGAGGCTATGAACTAAATGTACACAAAACTGTAACTTTCTTATATACCAAAAATAATCAGGTAGAAAATAAAATGGAAATAAGATCCCACTTCCCCCCTACATGTACACATATATACATACACACATATATACATATAATACATGCATATATATGGATTCATTGTTAAATGTGTGTATATATATATATATATATATATATATATATACATACACACACACACATATATATACATGCATCTGTATACACACACAAATCCATATGCTATGTATTAAAAACCTAGAAAATTTGACTGGTACATAAAAGAAGACAAAAGGAGAAACCTGCCATGTTTTTGAGTGGGAAAGCAATATAAAAAGTGTCAGTTTCTCAACTAATCTGTATATTAATCTCAATGAACATTTAAATGATTTTGAAATTCATTTGAAAGAATACATTTGGTAGAAAAGCTTGTAAAGTTCAGAAAACTAAGAATAATAAAATTTCCCCAACCAGGTATTAAAACACATTAGAAACCTATAATAATTAAGACAGTGTTGAACTGAGCCTGGAAGAAACAGATCAGTATAAGGGAACAGTGAATACAGAAAGACACTCAAATATAAGATCTAGTATCTCATAAAGGTGGCATTTCAAACCAGTTAAGAATGTTAGATTATTTAATTAACAGGGTTGGGAAACCTGACAAGTTACTTAGAAAAAACAATTAATTGAATTACTAGCATATATTTCTAGAAATAAAATCCAGATAGATAAAATATTTCTATATGAAAAAAATTCTCCACATATTACACAGGGCTAATAACAGTAATGTTGCTTTTATAAACAATCTATAGATTGAATCAAGTAGAAAAATGAGAAAGACAATTGATAAAAAATACATAAACATGGACCATAAATATA
>NW_017731637.1:1467618-1469724 GCF_001890085.2 Hipposideros armiger | reverse complement strand
AAGAATAATGGAGTGGCCCAAGGAACCTAAGGACAGGTAGGGGGCTCAGCAAGTCCTTTCCCTCCCTATCTTCTCTCTGTGATGCACACTGGCTTTCTTGGGTCCCAACCCACATGATAATGGTGATGACGACACTGACGAGAAACAACAAATGATGAACTCTTAGTATATGTCAGGCACTGTGCAAAGCACTTTATATGCATTAGCTCGTTGAATCCTCATTAAATCCTCATTTAATGTATAATTGTTTCCATTTAGCAGATAAGGAAATCAAGGTATGGATAGGCTGAAAAAAATTTACTCAAGGCCATATAGCTATTAAATGGCAAAGCCAAGATTCACATCAAGTGGTTGGGTGATTGACAAAATGCTACATAGCCTGTTATTGTAAAGGATGGTCACCACCACGAGTGTCCAATTTGCATCTCCTAAAATAAGTGTTTACTTCATAGGGTTGCTGTGAGGATTAGATGAGATACTGTGTGTAAATCCCAGCAGAGTTCCTGATATATATAGAATGTGCCCTGTGGGTGTCAGCTGGTGGTGCTGTTGTTATTATCGTCTTTGTTCAAGAGAGCAGCTGGACTGAGATGAGAATCTTCATCCTGATTTCAAGTTATCAGTGGATGGAGTCAGGCTGGCAGAACACAAGTTAAGGACCCAATTCAAAGCTAATCAACTGTTTCCAGGAGGGAATAATTTTTTTGGTCAGAGGTGGCTCTCTGGGGCTCCACCCTTTGAATTGGCGACAGAAAGGACAAGTATTGGGAGGCAGGCTACCAATCAAAATAATATAAACTATAATATTTCAAAGGAATGAATAAACATTATCCTAACACTAAATATCCCCATCCCATTTTATTTACTTAACTACTTTAGCAAGTTAGATGTAACACTGAAAGCAGGCTTGTAGATTCTGAGTTCCCAAATGATACTTTTCTTTTATGGGCTATATTGATTAATAATTTTTAAACTACATATATGAGAAAAACCAAACTTATAATTGATTAAAGAAAATGGGGTTTATTTTTTTAACATAACCAGAGGTTTGGAAGCAGGGCTAGCATTTCTGAGACTCCCTTAGCCACTTTCTCAAGGTTACAAGATGGCGGCCCCTAGGCAGCAAATGTTAGAGTGTGCGCTATGAGGGCATATCAATATTTGATTTCAAAGAAACATGAACAACATTTAATAAGACATCAGAAATATGCTCTTGACAGAGCTCTATCTAGCCATTATTTAAAAATGTATACCATAGATATTAGGAGAATACATTGTAAAGGAAATCACAAATTGCAACAGTCTGTATATCCCCTCATAATTCCACTCTATCAATTTCACCACAGAGAGAGGTGCATCAAGTTTCTCATGCTCAGAAATCTACTGTGGACTTTACCCTGAGTCAGAACCAGAAGTGAAGGCAGTGGCTAATTTTCTGAGAAGAAATATCGACCACATTAAGGCTTACATCACTATGCATTCATACTCCCAGAAGATAGTGTTTCCATACTCCTATAGTAGAAGCAAAACCAAAACCCATGAGGAACTGGTAAGTGCTGCTTCATTATTTTTATCATGAGCATTTCAGAAATAAAATAATGCTTAGCTCAAGAAGCAAAACTGTGGGAAAAGAATTTCTCCTCTAGAGGGCAAATGAGAAGATGCTTATATTTTGGTGTAACTCCACTGAGGGGCACTGAGGTTCACTGAAGGAATGTAAAGAATGGGGCCACCCTGAGGACATGAACTTCCGTCCAGCAGTTGGGCTCTCTAAAAAAAAAAAAAAAAGCTCAAGTTCTTTGAGGGTCATGAGAGAACCATTCCACCTGCATGTGATCTACATACGAAGCCATATATATGAGCAAGGACCAGGATAAGAGTCTCTGGAATTCTGTGTCTGCTTTCTGGTCACCAGCTATCATAACAGCTACTACCACAGATCAAGTCTCAGTCTAATACTCATCAACTTGATATTAGCATCAATAATTGTTTGCATACTGACTTCCCTAACCCCAAAGGTCCTATTAAAAGTACCTCCAAATGCAGCATTGAGGAAGAGCGCATCTCTCTCCCTCTCTCTCTCTCTCTCCCTTCCTCTCTCTCCCT
>NW_017731637.1:1447574-1462678 GCF_001890085.2 Hipposideros armiger | reverse complement strand
GGGTAATTTTTATTTTCTTCCTTAATCTGTTTTCCTTCAATCTCCATTTTCTACTAGAAACTTAGTTTACTTAATAATCAGAAAAAAGCAAAGCAATTTTCATTTTTAGGAAACAAATCCTATTTTGTTATTTAATTTGAAACATCTGTATTTCAAAAAGTAATTTCTTTTTTCTTCTTGTAGACCTAGCTCCTGGAGGTTCGGATGATTGGACCTATGACTTGGGCATCAAATATTCCTTTACAATTGAACTTCGAGATACAGGCAGATATGGATTCTTGCTGCCAAAGCGTTTCATCCAGCCCACGTGTAAAGAAGCCCTCGCAGCTGTCTCTAAAATAACATGGCATGTCATCAATAATGTTTAATGCTCTTGATTGTTTTCACTCTGCTCACACATTTTGATTTACTGATTCCAACACGATCAAATCATTGTACTGGTTTCTTTTAAAGTTTTATCAATAGTTTTGATAAAAGGTTTTTCTATTCCTTGGCATTGTCAAAGAACAAAATAAATGTTACCCTAAAATTAAGGCAGACAAGGATTCACGTTTATTTTAATTTAATTTAATTTTATTTTGCAACAGGCTAGGTGATTTTTTCTTTGATTCATGCTAGCCATCTCAAGCAATTTTAATAACTCGTTTCATGCAAATCATTGGACCCTAAACAACAAAAAGGCTCTCAGTAGTACATTAAAGATTTCTGCTCCAATTTTTCAACAAATTTCTACCTGCGCCTTTAAAAACACAACCGTGCAGTCCGTTTACTCCACAGGAAAAGACAACGGCCCAGAAAGCTGAGGTCTGTCAAAAACACGACAGACACCGCTGGTCGCTCCAGCTCAGTGCTGGTTAAACATTGTTGAGCAAATGAATGAATGGTTGTACTTACTTTCGAAGACAAAAGTGGCATTTAGCGCATTTACAACAGCCGTTTATGGTAGGAAATTATGTAATGAAAGAAGGAAACTCTTAAATTCACTTAATTGTGAGCGTTAGCTCTTCCGGGCTCCGGGTTTCCTTTCCCAGCGATCTCCCCAAGGATTTCACGATTTCGACCGCGCTCGACGGGGTGGGGTGGGAAGTGGGGGTGTGGTGGCCGCAAAGGGGCGGTGCCTGCGCGCTGACGACTAATCTGGCGGCCGGAAGCTGCCTGGGTCTGCAGAGGAACAGGGCAAACCCCTGACTTCCGGTGGCATTTTGAGGTGATCCTCCCAGCGGCCTGGTGGTGTGTTTGTTGCCTTTTCCTACTCTCCGGTCTCTCTTCGTTGTTTTTCTTTCTACGTCTCGCTTGATCCCGGCGAAGCGGCTGGCGGGTTCCGCTTCTCAGCCTCCTTTGGGGCCCCTCGCTAGCCGAGGGCCCGTTCCTGGGAGCCGCGCGCGCACCTTCTTCTCCTCATCGTCTTCCCGGGGCCAGGCGCGGGGACAGAGAGTCGCCTCCCCCGCTCCTCGGAGCGGTGGCGGCGGTGACGCCTCCAGACTGTGCTGTGCTTGTGAAGGGAGCTCAGGGAGGAGGTAAGCTTGAATTGTGTGAATTGCTGCGGGTGTCGGGGAAGAAGCGCTGGGCAGACCCGGGATGGGGAGGCCCGGTGTTGTCCTCCTTCCCCGCCTGGGACACGCCGGGATTTTGAGCTCCTTGAGCATCCCATCCTTAACGCTGCGATAGCTCCCTGTGCTCGGGCCTCATTTCTCGCCTTCCATCTGATTCTGGCGAGTTTGTCTAAGGGGACTGGTGGACAAAAGGCTGAATCACTACTATTTGACCTGGGCTTGAGAACCCTTGCGTGGTATTCACATTTGTATGCAATGAAAGGGTGCAGGAATGATTTTAAATTTAGAGGCTCCTGCTTTACTCATTCCAGACTTGTTAGGGAAACGTATCTGATTTTTGGTTGTATTTGGTCTTGCTAATTTCTCGGCAGTGATAACTTAACGACTTTAGGTCCTGCGAACTGAGGGCTAGCTACTACTTTTATCATCTTCACATTCCCTAGGTCGGTAGTTTTGGCAATCATCTGTCAGAAACCGGGGAAGGTGGAATGCAAGGAGAGGGCCTGATTTTGGCATCATCTCTTTCCAAATAGGTTCAAAAAATTTATGTGACTTGAAAATTATTCGGAGTTGATGTTACGTGAGTGATATTGTTAGGATTGTGTCTGTGGAGCGTCGCGTCAAGCTATTCGGTAATTTGCGCGAGTTTCTGGTAATTTGAACTATTGAAAATGGTGTATGTTAACTCTTCAGGTTTTGGGTTTTTTAAAGAAATAATTTTAAAAGTTTTGCAAAATTCTTCACACCTCGTTTTTGAAGTCCGTGATACTGTTGCAGTACATCCAAATATGCTTATGCAGTACAGTCCACGTGTGTATACTCGTATATAGCAGTTAGCGGACTCTAGTTCTGTAATATTTGAAATTAGTCTTTAGTACCTAAGCGACAATATTTTGGAGAGCTGTGTGGACATAATCTGTAGATTTTCAAATAATTTCCAATTTCTTAATGAAATATTTAGATTGTAACAGTCTTTTGGCAGTTATAACAAAAGACTAAGAAAGTTGATGCAGGCATGTAGCAATTTTTGTCTGTAAAAATAGTTGCACTGTCAAACTAAGACTGTGGATCTGGGAGGATCCAGTTTTATCAAATACATGCCTTTTACTGACTTCCTAGTTATTGGTAATTTGAAATGAACATTGCATGTTTTAAGATACGCAAATTCATCTAATTTTTATATCTGTAAATTAAAACTAAAATCCAACAAATGAATACTAGTTTAACGCCTGTACAAGTTATCAGTGTTAATTTGTATTATAATATGCATTGGTATTTACATAAAAGCAAAGTTGTTTAACTTACATTTATTTGAATTGGTTTTCTGTGCATGCTAGTTTTCCTCACATCCCTCAACCCCCACTCTTCTTGGCCTGTAGAGTTGGAGCTGTTTCAGCAGATACTTAGTAGCAGTTGAAATGTAACTGGTGTTGATATATAAAGTGTCTTTTATTCTTTTTGTGTTACTTTTGTGGGTGCAATTCTGTTTACTTTGCTTTGTAATAGCTGCCAGCAGGGGATATTGTCTGCCTAGTTTTATAGCAAAGTATTTTTTCTGCACAGCGCTACACTACAGTATTGTCTTGCTCATACCTGTGTAGTCAGTTTAGTTCTCAGTCCTGTTCGGAATTTAGTTTGAAATTATTTAGTCTATCTATATATAAAAATCTGCAAGATTGTTTTTAGAAACTTCTTTTTAAAAAGTTCGTCCAGACTATGCATCAAATAAACTTACTTTTTTTTCAAAAATATGAAATACAAATATGAAGAGACCTTACTTTTAACATAACCCTTTTAATTTTGGAACCTCACTGGATAGGGATTTATTCTACTACCAGTTAGTACATCTGCGTAGTTTTAATTGCTTCCTTATTTGACACTTTACTAATATTATGATGCTACTCATCAGATTAAAGTGGCTTATGCTTTTATTTTTGCTATGGGAAGATGAGCCCTCAAAAGGATATAATTAAGGATTGAAGTAAGTATACTATAACAGATATATGTTTTATTGACAAGATTTCAGTAATTAGGCTTCAGAAATAATTGTTTAAAAAGAGGCCCGTGTATGTTTTTCCTGTCTCAGCCATGTGTATAGTATGAATTACAAATGTGATGTTTGTAAGTTTTTGAGGGGCGGACAGTTCTCATTTATTAAGACTTTTTGTTGTGTCTTAATAGATTCAAACTTTATGTCCTGTTTTTCTTTTCAATTGAAAAAATATGTAATAAAAACTTGTGATCGTTATTTAATCTGCTAATGGAGAGGAGAAATAGGAAAATAACTCAGAAGACTTTCGTAAGTGTCACTCTGGCTAGTGTTTGGGAAAGATGATGATGTAGATGGAAATGTGATGGCAGCTTAAAACCAAAGAATAATTTGAAAACAAAAATGGAGGGAAAACCTTCAAAGTCTCTGAGATAGGGAAGACTTTAATATTTGCATTTTTATCTTATTTTTATTGTTTCTAACTTTTCTCATATACTTTGAAGTATTTACTTCTTGAAGCCTGTTCAGGTATCAGTTAAAAAAAATGTTCCCCCCGCCACCAGTCAAATCTGTATTTTATTCCTTTGTGGCCCCAACTTTTTAGATTAAAAATTTAAATTAAGTCACATTAGTTGGTAACATAGTTTTAAATTAATTTATTACTATATATGAGTAAATGCTTTTCTGGTGTATTTTAGATTATGTGTATATATTTAGACAGATAGGACTTAAAGTTTATATTTTGTAATCTTTGCAAGCATAAAGCATTTTATTGATGTAAAACGATGTTTGTTTCAGTAATAATATTTAGATAACTTGTTATTGTTGACTGCTGATGGCAGTTCCTAGATAGATAATTAGAAGAATTCCTTTTTCTTTCAATTAGGAAACTCCAGTTTCTTTTTCCCTTTTTGCCTCAGTTTTGTTTTGTTTGTTTGTTTGTTTTTTAAACTCTAGGACCTTCTTGTAACCTAGACCTGGCACTTAAATTCATTGCCATTTTGGGCAGGGTCTGACACTGTGGGACTCCCTGAGAAAAGAGGAGAATACATCTTTACTTCATTGCTGTCCTTCCTGAAATTGGTAGGCTCAACAGTAGTTAGAAGTAAAATTCCTGAAATAATTACTACATAGGTGAGCCTTGAGTCATTCTTGATGTCACCTGTAAAAGCAGTCGTCTCTGTGTGAAGGAACTTTTTTACTGGCAAGAATATGAGGAGAGGCATAAGATGGAATCATTAGTTCTTACTTGATTATCTTTGACATAGCAGTCCAAACCCTTTGACGTCTCATAGGGATCTGGGATAGGAGAGAAACTGTGAGGCTGTACTTTGCAATAGTATGTCAGGGGAGGAGAGACTTGCTGAGCCAGGGACAGATTACAGAGCAGGAAGAGAAACAAGAATTAATAGCTGGAGCCCTCAGAAAAACAAGAAAGGAGATGGTAGATGACCAGTGTTTCAAGTATAGTAATAAATAGCTTGTTGCCCCCACTGTGGAAAACACTACCATTGACTTTTTGGGAGGGGGACGTGTTGGGAGTGAGGGCATGTTGGGGATAGGTGTTTGGGAGGCAGAACTAACCATTTCAATTGATAAAAAAAATGTAAAGTTTCGGTTAGTTTTCTTGAGGCGGTATGGTGCGCTGTGCCTGTTTTTTTTTTAAGTTCTAGATAGCTAATAATAAGGAACTTTTAGAACTCATTCGATTTTAAGTTGATTAATGTTTTTTAAATTGATGAATGAGGATTACAATGTAATGTGTATTTTAATATTGTACTAACATAATGAAACTCTAAAACTTGTTATTCTAACTTCTATATATTTTGTGACATATTTACTTATCAAATCCTGCTCAATTATAAATTATTTTTTTTAAAAAGTGGTTTTTCTCAGTTAATCAAAGCTCTGTATTTTCCAGAAGTTCTTTCTCAGCTCTACTTATATTGGCTTGTAGTTCTCTATGTTCAGTAAATCAAATGGACATAAAAAAATTTACCAACTTTTCCTCTGTAAATTCACATTTGGGCTGAGAATGAGCCCAAGAAAAGTTAAATCAGACATCTTACAATACTAACTCCAGTATGTAACATTGATTGTATAGTTGATACATAAGTGATTTTATGTTGAGCAAATTATTGTTCATTTATGTGACACACTACACTCATTTTTAAAAATTTGTAATTAAAGTTGTTTTCTAGCATTGAGTCACTAAACATTGCTATTAAAATGATTATGTTTTATATTAAAGAATAAGAAAATACATTTTTCTAATTTAAAGCCACCATATTTTATCATTTCATGTTTTCCTCTTGGTTCGTTATCTTTGTTCATTTGTCAAATATTGTCCTTATTCTTTGGAACTTTTAAAAATGTGGCCTGAAAAGAACTATCTAACTGAACCAAACATTCCTTATAACTTTTCAAATAATTTTTGTTTTGATTTGGTATTACCATGATTTAATTACCTTTCAAGTGATATGCCTTTACTTTGAAAAACATTGAAGAAAATTTGTGAACTTTATAGAGACCAGTTCTATACCAAATGGAATTTTTGCTTTTTTAGCTGCTATTATTCATTCTAGTAACTAATTTTCACTACTAATACATTTCAACTAATATTTAGATTGTATAAAGTGTGATATTGTTTAGTTCTTTTTTTTCTTTTAGACAGTGCCTACTACCCACTTCCTACAGTAGTATACTCTCTAGGTTATTTTTGATCTAGAATTTAATATTGTTTTCTAATGTATACCATGCAACTTTTATCTGATATTTTTATTTCTAGTTGAAATACTTGTTACATACTTGGATTAATTTTCTATTATGGTTTTAATTTTTAGTGTTTTATTTTCTTTTAAAAATATTTTTACAATGTCTTTCTTGTTGCTAGTAATGGGAAAATAGCCTTTTTATCACTTTTGGAACCTTTAAGTTTTATGTCAATATAGTATAGATTATAGAAGCACCTTCACTTTTTCGAGTTCTAAAGCCTGTTCTATTTTGAAAAAAAGTCATCAACATTGAGGGGTATTTTATTGTATTATTAGAAAATAAATATCCTTGATTAACTGTTTTTGACTTCTGTAAGACAGAAAATATTTAAATGGTATTCATTTTTCTCCTGAGCCAATTTTTTTTTTTAATTTAAAGATTTTATTGGGGAATCGGGGAAGTAGAACAGACAAGTTGCTGTCCTTTTTGTTCTTCAGTCTAGTTGTGGAGGACGTTGCTTCACTGGCCCATGTTGGTATAATCATTGCGCTCTTCCCGGGAGAGCAGGAAAGCTCACGCCAGCTGCCGGCCAGCCCCACTGCAGCCTACACCTTCGCCGGCGACTCATGGCAGCCCAGCTCCAGGTCGAGCTGTTGTTCACAGTCTTAGCTGTAGAAGGCACAGCATCACTGGCGCCCATGTGGGATCCAAACCGGGACCCTGATGCTCAGAGCTGGCGTCCCAAGCCAACTCTTAACCAACACGCCACTCAGCCGACCCCCGAGCTGATTTTTGGAACATAATTAATGTCACTTAAACTGAATAAAACATAACTTCTGTCAGTAAAATTCTCACCTGATTTTGTTTTATTTTTTTTTCCAAATTGCAAAGTTGAGCTATTTTTTAAAATTTTTATTAATTGGAGTGACATTGGTTAGTAAAATTATTTTCCCTTTTTTTTAAACATTTCTTTCTTTTTCAGTTAACCAATGGTGGGGAACGATAGTACAACTTTTCCTTAACAGATAGTTACTAAATTTTGAAATGAACTCCATAAGGAACTTAGGAACTAATAATTTTATAGTGTGTTTTCTGAGGTTGAATGTACTATGAAAACTTAATTGTGTGAGTAGGATCTTATTCATTCGCTCTGCAGAAGAGGTAAAATTCTAGCCAACAGATTTCAAGTTATAAATTGACTAATAAGGTGTATCTTAGAAGATAACTTCTGTTTACCTGTCACCTCTCCTATGCCTTTTTTTGTCCTGAGGAAAATCCCATGTAATTTTACAGTATAGTTTTATCTACTTGTAAGTTTTGGGCTCATTTTTTCAAATAGAAGAATTTTACAGTTTTGCCTCTCTTTCTTTTGGTTAAAGTAGTACAAAATGTCAAAAATTAGAAGGAAGGTCACAGTGGAAAATACCAAGACCATATCTGATAGCACATCCCGAAGACCCAGTGTATTTGAGAGGCTCGGACCCAGCACTGGCAGTACAGCAGAGGTGAGTTGTCACTACTACAGTTACAACGGTTCTCGCTTGCAGTCCTGTTCTTGAAATACTCTGATTTGTATTAAAGAGGTAAACAGGTTGTATTATAGGGATGTTGGTTCAGTAAATTTTTAAAAATGTGTTTCATAAAAAGGAGTGAAAAGGGTGATAGGGTTTATGGGTTTTTCGTTTTTTTCCCCTGATGTTTTTATTATTTGGGGAATAATGTATATCACAGGTTAGCTGGAATTTTGATATCATTTGTTTTAATTTTGTCCTAGCATCTTTTGTCCAGAAATAAGTATGAATGAATATGAAATTTACATAGTAATATCTGTCTCTTAGACACAGTGCCGTAACTGGCTGAAGACGGGCAACTGCCTCTATGGAAACACATGTAGATTCGTACATGGCCCTTCACCCCGTGGTAAAGGTTATAGCAGCAGTTACAGAAGGTAAATCAAGAACTTGAATTGTTCGTATACTATTAGAAGATGGCTTTTTAAATGTAGTACAAAAATCTGAAATACAGCCATATATTTGGTTAGATTTTCTATTTTGATGGTAGTCTTATCACTATGCAGTCAGAGATCAGCAAGATCTTTTTAGTTGTTAAATTCAAGATTAATAAAATGTTTGTTTTAAAATTAATTTATATTCTCAGTATTTACTTATTTTAACAGTAGATCTTCTTTATATTATGTAGGTCTTATTCCTCCCTCAATTACGTATTAAAGTGCTGCTTAAGACAGCAGGATTTCATGGATTTATTTTTAGAGAGAGACTATTTTCAACTCTTAAAATACCAAATTTAAATAGGATATAATTTTAGCTTTTTAAGATGTTCAAAATTCAAATCTTAATGACAAAAGATATTCTAACACAAACACTGAAGGTTAAAATGCAATTGCCAAATTCCTTATCACATGTATTAGTGTAAATGAAAATATGTATTTATATAAGGATAAGTCTGCTACCTATTTAGAACATCATTTTGCCTTTATAGAGGCAAAGCTAAATTAAACTTTCCTAATAAAGACGGTTTTTTTTTTTAGTCCCTCATGATGATTTTGTTATTGTGCTTAAAAAGTAGCATACTTAAAGATTGTTACAAAGAATTTAAACTTGATTGGTAAACAAATAATTTGCCTAGTTCTAAAATTGAGTGTGCTGATTGCTTTGGCTACAGCAACAGTATAAAAATTGAACATTAGCATTTGGAGATTTTTAATTTAATTGGATGAATTTGTGTGTGTATATAGATTTTGAAATTTAATAGAATTTAAAATTCAAAACCTTAACAACTGACTTTCTCGTCATTTAAATGTTGTATAGATTTAGTTTGCTTATGATGCTGAATATTCTATTTGTATTTAGAATGTCATTTTTTCTGTCAGTGTTGCAAAAATAGTCTAATTACCTGTATAAACACATACCTGGGAAAACTATTTCAATAATTTTAATGTTTTGTTTATATTGTTACTACACTTTTAATATATGCTTTAATTCATCTTTGAAATTTATTACTGACTCAATTTTTATACAACAGATAGTTTTGAGGAAAATGGGCAGAGAAATTTGTCTAAAATGGAAAAAAAATGTTGTCATACTAGACTTAGAATAAAGAACTTTTTATTATAATTTTGCAATTTTGTTTGTGTTTTTTTTTATCTGATAACTTCTCTTATATTTGTGTATTTTCCCTTTTTTTGTAGTGAAGAAAAATACAGTTTATAATGTGATTCAGAGGTGGAAAGAAAAGCAATGTATATGAGATACGCTTATTTAGTCATAAGACATTTAAGTCATTTACTGAACATTCACTGTATGTATGTGTATATATATATATATATATATATATATAGACTACTCTGCTAGGTGCTGTTTATGAGAGAAAAGTTTAGAATAAACTTATTGTATGGAAGAAACCAGGGCACATAAAATTTACATGTACATTAATTATAATTTAAAGGATTTACGTACTCATTCATAGTAAGTTCCATTTTTAAGGTTAGCTTTAACTGTTAAAACATTTAATATAGATCTATAAAATAAACATGTAAATGTTAATGAGATCCTTTAAAATGAATTAACTGAACTTAATTCTTCACTAACCATGTGATTTGTATTAATGATTGATAAAGGATTACTTGAAATAGATGTGAATATTTATATGATTGTTTGTATCTTTTAAAGATATTATATACATTATTTTGGTGGCTATACTCTAACTTATATTGCCCTCTTTTAAAGGTCCTCTGGGAATATTCTTTAAAGACAGTGTGTTTTTTACCTCTACTTTGTTTTTCTTAGTAATGGTGTAAAAATAATTGAACAACCATTTATCAAATTCCCAGTATAAATTATGAAGCCGTACCAGTGTTGAATATAAATGTGTATTTTTTCTTAATTATAAAAGCCCACAGCAGAATATAAAATTACTGTCTGAAATCTTGCTATGAATCATTTTTATTCTGAAATAATTTTAAATTTAAGAAAAGTTAGAATAACACAATATCTCTTATATTTGCTTTGATTCTTAAGATGCATAAAATATTTTCTCAGTTGATTTTGCATCCATCTACATATATGTGTAGATGATAACACTGTTGCATCTAGATTAATTTTGCAATGTTGTGGTTTAAAACTTTATCTTTCTATTTTTTGCTTTCAAATATAATACATTGATTAATAGAAAACAAATTAAGCTAATTACAGTTGCTTTTTCTCAGCTCACATATAGTTTCCTATTCATATTACTAGTACCTGCCACCCCATGGAATTTTAATTGGTATTGGAAGAAAACTTCTAAGTGATGCTAATATTTTTTATGTGTCAGTATTTAAGATGAAACAAGTTAATTATTTTTTCTAAACTTTAGAAGCCACGGACAGTTAGACAAATTATATTGAAATTTGTGAAGTTATTTGTGAAAATAAATTCTTAAAAAATGTTATGTACATATAGATTTTTGCTGTGTTGTTTTGTTTTTGTTTTTTGGTTCAAAGGTCACCAGAAAGACCTACAGGGGATCTCAGAGAAAGAATGAAGAACAAGCGCCAAGATGTGGACACTGAGTCCCAGAAACGAAGTACAGAGGAGTCATCCTCACCTGTTAGGGTAGGAATGAATTTCCCAAAACAAAATTAAATTTCTGTAATGATTTATCATTTATGTTACATTTTAAATATTATCTTTTGTGCTAAGTACATGGTAAATGTATAATACTGCATTATAGTGTTCTACACAGATAGTGTAATTTACAGGAAAAAAGTCCTTTGGCAAACTCATAATTCTCTGATTGTTTGAGTTCTTGGTGGTAGTTACGATGAAGGGAATTTGTTGGCAGAGCTCAAGCGAACTTCATAGGGTTTCTGTACCTTGGTGGGGATCATGAGTATCTAAACATATTCTTAAGTTTTCAGAATTCAGCTAGCCATCATATCCTGCCTGCTTCAGAGAATATTGAAGTAGCTTAAAGTAGACACTTTTAAATTAAAACAATGAAAGCAAGGGATGGTGGTGACAGAAACTGAACTAGAAAACTTAAGGTAAAGAAAAGCACATAAGACCACAAAATTTAGTGTTGAATTTCCTTGCAAATAAGCCAGAAGAGAAGCACAATTTCTGTTGTAGTTTATTCAATAAAAGAAAACAGGTGTTTGTCAGGAATGGAAATCTTTTCTAGAGCTATTTTTTTCCCCCAAGAAATTTATCACACTCATGTGTGTGCTTGTAACAGATTTTTGTTGATATATAATTCACATACCATACAATTCACCCATTTAAAGTGTACACTTCAGTTATTTTTTGTATATTCAGAGTAATCATCACCACAGTCCATTTTGGACATTTTCATCACCTCCGAAAGAAACTCCATATACTCTTTACGGCCATCACCCATCTCCAACTGAGCACAAGCCCCAAGCAACCACTGTTTGACCTACTGTCACTGTAGATTTGCCTATTCTGGATATTTCATATAAATGGAGTTATACAATATGTAGTTTCTTGTGACTAGTATAGTGTTTCAAGGTTCATGAAAGATTATGGGGTCTATCAGTATTTTATTCCTTGTTTTTGTCAAATATTCCATTGTATTGATATATATCACATTTTGTTTACCTTTTCATCAGTTGATGAACATTTGAGTTGTTTCCGCTTTTTGGCTCTCATAAATAATGCTGTTATGAACTTTCATATACAAGTTTTTGTGTGGACATATTTATCATTTCTCTTGGGTTTATATCTAGGAGTGGAATTACTGAGTCATATGGTTTAACCTTTTTAAACCTCTATGTTTAACCTTTGGAAGAACTGCCAGAGTGTTTTCCAAGGCAGCTGCACCATTTTACATTCTTGCCAGCAGTGTATAAGGTTTTCTAGTTCTCCACATCTTTGCCAACATTTGTTATTATCTAACGTTTTAATTATAGCCATCCTAGTGGGTGTGAAGTGGTATCTCATTGTAGTTTTGATTTGCATTTCCCTGATGGCTAATAATGTTGAGCATCTTTTCATGTGCTTTTTGGCTATTGATATATCTTCTTTAGAGAAATGTCTATTTAGATCTTTTATCCACTTTTTAATTGGTTTTTTTTTTTTTACTGTTGATTTATAAGATTTTTTAAAATATATTTTTGGGTACAAGTTCCTTATCATATATATGACTTGCAGAAATTTCTTCTACTTTATGGGTTGCCTTTTCATGTTCTTGATGATGTCCTTTAAAGCACAAATGTTTTTAATTCGATGAAATCCAGTTTATCTAAATTTTTGTTTCTTTTGCTTTGGTAATCATATTTAAGAAACTTGTCTAATTCAAGGTAAAAAAGATTTATGCTTATGTTTTCCTCGGAGAATTTCTTAGAGCTTTAGCTCTTACATTTAAATGTTTGATCCATTTTGAGTTAAATTTTTTTTATGATGGTGAGGTAAGGGTGCAATCTCATTCTTTTACATGTAAATATCTAGTCATTTTATCATCTTTTTATGAAAGTTATTGAATTGTATAAGCAGCAACCTCTTTGTTAGTTAAAGATATATAGAAGCTTTCATGTGGCTATTTTTGATCCTTGATAAAAAATAAGCTTTGTCACATTTTTACATTATAGTTTGTAAAGACTTATCTTTGGTGACCTAAAGTAATGCAGTTTTCCATATGTGTCTTTCTAACATCTAATATGATATATATATTTTAGAAATCTTAAATAATAGTCCTCAGCTGGAGGTATGTAAAAAAATCTTTTGGAGGAAAGAAGGTCTTTTCCAAAATACACATGCAGAGCTCTGCCCCTTATCTACTGAATTAGAATTTCTGGGTTGGGGCTGAGCATGTGTATTGCATTTTGAAATAACCTGTTGATTCAGTATAATGAATGGACTTTGTCGTTTGCTGATAAATGTTTAACAACCACTCAGGAAAAGAAAAAAGAAAGCTATGCTTTGTAGGATTCGCCAGTTTCTTTGGTGTAAATACTATCATGGTCAGTTTCAAGCTACCAAAGTGATGTGACTGAATACAGAATTGGGAAGAGATACTCAGTTTTACGCTATTATATAGTATTCTCACAAACATGAACATACATACATACATACATACATACATACAATAAATATAACCACAAGAATAAAATGTACTTAAATATTTAGGAAGTGAGTTTTTGAGTAATTATTACCTTTGTGATATTATTTAATCGTTAGTTTATATAATTTAATTTTTAATTATAGCTTTGCTTTACAATGGCTTACACGGTTCTTAAAAATTTAACAGTTGGCTCTTATGAATTAGTGTGAACTGGTTCTAGCACACTACTACATGGACTGTAGTTACTGTAAAGGACAAACATCTGGAATTCATATTCTGAACATATTACTTTAGGAATTATTTAACTCTACTGTCAGTTTCCTGATCTGTAAAATAGAGGCGATAGCTATATCAGTGTGTGGCTCTGAAGAAAATATATGTAAAACAAGTAACATGACTATTCCATAATGACTCTTAACAAATAGCATGCAGTGGTATTGGAATAGCTCTTAGTCTTCTCTCCAATGTAAATTGGTTGTAGGCTTGTACTAGATGAAGATCAGCAGTGGAGATTTAGGTTGTTAACAGGTATCTAAGTATAAGTGTGTTGTTGATCATAAAGGTTTGTATATTAAGCATATCAATTTGGTAGACAGCAATGTTGGTATTTTGTTAAGAAACTTAAAGCCTGATTCTTGCGTACCCTAGATGAGAAAGCGCCTGATGGCACTGAGCTTCATGCACACCTTAGCGTCATGAGATTCAAGAATGGTCAGGTTTTAGGGAATTCACTGTCCAAACTTACAGAGAACTGTTAATAAGCTAGTATGCCAAGGTATTAATTATTTTGAGTGATATGAGAGGATGCCATTTCTTATATCAGTGATCATTTCTGTGATACATTCCTAGTGCAGCACATGTGACTCTTGATCTTCATGTAATGAATTTCTATGGGAAAATTAGATTTACTTTAGGTAGGGGCAACTATAGCATAGATAACAGCATAGTTAAGATAGTATGTGTGTAATTTTCCACAAACTGTAATTCCACTCCTTCTCTGCCACTGGCCTCAACTCTAATGTGTCTGAGTTATGAGGTTGATAACCCCTGACCTTGTGGAGAGAGAAATTCATAAATAGATTGTGGGAGACCAGCTCCCACAGGTCCAGGGTTTCCCTCAGGTGGAGAACGGTATCGGCGAGGAATAAGAAGAAAGACACGTGGAGACACAGGGGTGCTTTCAAGAAGAAGTGTCTCTATTTTTACAGCATGTCCTTTTTATACTGGACAGTTGACCATTACCTCATTGAACTGTTTATTTCCAGAGTTGTTTTTCCAAGTTTAAACTTTTACCCATTAGGAAGTTGTTTTTTATATAGTTTCGATATACACAGTTTCGATATTCTTTCCCAGCGTCTGTTTTCCTTAGAAATGGTTTTTCTCAGAGTTTTACTTCCTCGTAATGTTTCTGTTACAGGGTACAGCCCGATCTGTTCTATACTAATGACTAAGTTAACTATGTTTCAATCTCTACCTATAATGGCTAGAGCTGAGTTTCTGCCTTAGCGCCCAAAGGATGTTTACTATGGCTATTTAGCAGTTATCTCAAACACTACTGGCTAAACAGGATCTTAATAATTACAAGGTGCATAATTTGTCCATTACTAAGAAACTACCGTATTTGCCGGCGTATAAGACGACTTTTTGGCCCTGAAAAATATGCCTCCAAGTGGGGGGTTGTCTTATACGCCAGGTACACTTCAGATAGACTGCCCATAGTGCTTGCCCCGTGCCATAGTGGCCTCCCGATGCCCGCCCACTTCATT